>NC_088867.1:56414125-56714125 GCF_032884065.1 Artemia franciscana
GAGGCTGGGATAAACTAAAACCACATGTATTACTATTTTTAATCCATGCATTAACCAACAAAAAAAATAATAATTGACCAGAACTGAATAAATGTTCCCAAGTGTAAATATCCACAAGAATCGATATTAATCTTATGAGTATAATTATTATGCTAAAAAAGGAAATAAGCTGAGTGATTATGCAGAAAAAAATGATAGCATGGAAAAAATAATAAGAAGGCAATATAGAGAAGAGAAAACATGCATTGTACCATAGAAATCACAAGACTGTCAAATAACAAAGATTCTGGTCTTAGATTTTTAAGCGAAGCGTAAAGAAATTTAAAATCTTATATCGACTTTATTAATCTTTATTAACAGGAGGGTTTTATAACCGTCGTTGCCACCATTTTGTAACCGGTTTAAACAGGGTCTGGAGAATTAACAAGAGTTAGAGTAGTGCACAGACATCAAACTCTGATGGTTAATAAATATTTGTACCTTATACTTGAGATAAAGTGAACACAACACAAGAGTTAAAAGAGAACAAAGGATTTTTTTAAGTATTGTGATTTTTGGTTTTTAATCCTATCATTTTAAAGTGAAATTCAAAAGACACTTCTAATTTGTAATATAAGTACAATCTTGCATAATCTTCTTGCTGAAAAAAGAATTAAAAATATTAAAATAAACTAACTAATAACTAATATGTGAGTAAACAAAATGTTCCAGAGTATTTCAGCTATTATTGAGAGATTCAATGCCACGCTGTAGAAACCAGTAAGTTTGCATATGAAAAGGAACAATTTATTTGTACTCACATCCAAGCTAAGCTACCGACACCATTCAACTCCCAACACCAACCACTCTTTTCAAATCCTTTTCGTGCCTCTTTTAAATATTGTTTACACCTGGTACGTATTATTTGACATGAATCAATTAATGCAAACGAAAACATCTCAAAGGTTATACCAAGGAGAGATTCAATACCCAGTAAATGAATCATACATCCAATAACAAAAAATTCTTACAGCTTGCATTGCTTCCAGGAAATGTCTTGGCTGTCATGAGAGGAGTATAGGGGCTAACAACTCCAATAGTACACCGGGATAGTGTTCTTGTAGGACCCATTGAAGGAATACTACTATGTTTATTTTCAGGTCTTAACTGGGAACAGTAATCCATGGCATTCTGTTAAGCAACAACTGGATCATCCCTTCGTTGCTTCAAAAATCCGATTTTTCCCATACAGTGTCCACCCTCGAACTGTATGCATGAGGGTTGAAATGTATGGTTGTAAGTGGACAAGTAAGTGTTTTATTTTGCTTGCTTTTACATTTATTTTTTTAATTCTTTGCTTGGAAAACGAGTGAACACAAGGAAATCATACGGTTAATTTTTCCAAAAACTAAGGAATGTACTAAATAGCAGTAATGGCAAAAACAAATAGTAAAAACATGGGATAGTTTTAAAAAGAACTCCAAAAAATTCTAGAAACTACTTATTAACAATTCTAACCACTTACTTGTCTCTTCCTGGACGTATATTACATCGTAGTCTCCCTAATAAATAAATAAATGATCAGAATTGCATATTACCGTTACATGTTGCAATAGGGAGCCGCCATTTTTAAATTTTTAACACCAACATTTAACAACGGTGAACACTAGTCAAGTACCAAAGAAAAAGTACCATTAGTGCTATTGTAAAATATAATAGCAATATAGAAAGTGGGTTGTTTATTTATCCTTCAGGGGGGGGGGTGGGGGTAAAGTGGAGCTATGTGCCCTTAGTAATGACATAAGTAATTATTTATAATTGCTTGAAGGTAATTTTTAGGGTTTTCATCAGATCACCCCATGGTCTTGAGGTTTCGGGTATTTAACAAACTTTCACACGTATAAAAAAAGTTCACACGTATTTCTATCCTGTCAAAAAGAATAAATATGAAGAAACTTGCCAAAATAACATTTTTAAGGTATATTTTCTGAAGAACTTATTCTTCTTCGTTTGTTTGTTGATATTTTTGTGTTTTTTCTGTCTTTTTTTGTGTTAGAATGACCGATGAATGAGGCTCAAAAGGTCGTAACTTCTATATGTCAGTATTTTTATGCCTGACTTAGTAAGAAATGTGACTGACTATGGTTGTTCAAATAAGCCTATGTATAACGATTCTCTCTTCTCTTGTAATCGTCTTTGTGAATCCCCTTAATTGTCTGTGTAACGAATTAATTTGAAAAAAAACAAATTTCCGAAAAAGAAATCTTGGCTGTGTGTCTTGGCTTTTTCTACAATTAGCCATGGAGCGATACCCCCAACTACTTACAGTCCAAAATCAGCTGACTCAGTTGCCTTTTCAAGCAAAGTAAAGGCATGAAGCAGAAATAAATACCTATGATTTAAACTCTAAACGAATAGAAATTAAATTAACAACCATAGAAAACAAACATACAACAGGTAATACCATACATCAATAAATAAATCTTAAAACGAGTAAAACTTAAACGGCATATGAAAATCAAGCTTAAAACGAAAAAAGAACAACAAACAAGAGTTTGGCTACTACCCAGTTCTCAAACTGTAAAATTCTTAAGTGTGTTGGCGCTTTACTTAAAACGAATCATACTACAAAGATTTTCTTTTGTACTTGTTATAACATTGAAAATAAAAATAGAAAGATTAAAAATTAAAAAGAAAACCGATAATTGTATTTACATTTACTTTCACTTAAAATCTATCGTTTTTGAAGTGCCCTTTCGTCATTTGGCACCCCTTCTTTGGTGGTACCACAATCACATAAATTCAATCTTAGAAGAAAATAAGACAAGTGAAAACGGAATAGACTGATACATAATAGAACATACCTATTAAAAGGAATAATACGCTAAATCACAGTTCTAAAAAATATTAAACATAACTTTTCTGAATTGCCTTAGCTGATATTTGAGGTGGTCTAGCTAAAAAAAAAAATCCATTTAAAATTGACTATGACTGAATGAAGCTCTAAATTATTTTCAAGTTCTTTTTATCTTGCGCTATTTTTCGAGATTCTCTATTCCCCCTGATCTCTTTTTTTTTCGCCCTTTTATGACATAATTCCTGGCTTCTTTCTATAATTTGTATTATTTGCTTCCTTAACAATAAATTTTTTCAACTGAACCGGCCACTATCCAAAAATCAACCAACTCCAAAAACCAATTCAATTTATTTCAATGTTTAAGGCTAGATCAGGAAACAAAAACCTATATGCAAATTCTGAAAGCTTTTCATCCAGACAGAATGCTTTCAGGCCCCTTTGCCTCACCACTCTCCATAAGTTGTTTCTGTAAATATCTGTTCCTGTTACGATTAAATAAAAAAAAAGTTTTTTAAATGAAAGTAAGGAGCAACACTAAAACGTAAAACGAACAGAAATTACCCGCTATATGAAAGCGGCCTTTCCTCTTCAATGCCCCACTCTTTACGCTAAAGTTTGACTCTTTCTCTTAACTCTACTTCTTAAAACACTAAAAAAACTTTAGCGTAAAGAGCGGGGCGTTGAAGAGGAAAAGCCCCTTTCAAATACGGAGTAATTTCTGTCCGTTTTAAGTTTTAATGTCGCTCCTTACTTTCATTTAAAAAAACTTGTTTTTTATTTAATTTCTGGACGTTTTTTTAATTAATGCGTGTTTTGATCTTGGTTCTCTGCATATAAATAATTAAAACGAAGTTTGCATCTTAATTTGTTTTCGCTAAATGGCTTTTGTCATAGTTTTAATCGGAAGATTTTGAGAAAAAAGGAGCGAGGGAGGAAGCCTAGTTGCCCTCCAATTTTTGATCAAACGGTTCGTGGTAACGAACTGTAGTAAGGAGCGACCCGGCTCAATAGTAACCAAAACTCTAAAAAATGGAATTTTGATACCAATAGCTACATCAAAAGAATTCCATTTTAATGCTGGTTTTAAATATATAAGTTTCATCAAGTTTAGTCTTACCCATCAAAAGTTACGAGCCTGAGAAAATTTGCCTTATTTTAGAAAACAGGGGGAAATGCCCCCTAAAAGTCATAGAATCCTAACGAAAATCACACCATCAGATTCAGCGTATCAGAGAACCCTAGTGTAGAAGTTTCGAGCTCCTATCTACAAAAATGTGGAATTTTGCATTTTTTGCCAGAAGGCAGATCACGGATGCGTGTTTATTTGTTTTTTTGTTTTTTTGTTTGTTTTTTTTTTCCCAGGGGTGATCGTATCGACCCAGGTGTCCTAGAATGTTGTAAGAGGGCTCTTTCTAACGGAAATGAAAAGTTCTAGTGCCTTTTTAGTGACCAAAAAAATTGGAGGGAACCTAGGACCCCTCCCACGCTAATTATTTTTCCAAAGTCAACGGATCAAAATTCTGAGATAGCCATTTTATTCAGCGTAGTCGAAAAACCTTATAACTATGTCTTTGGGGACGACTTACTCCCCCACAGTCCCAAGGGAGGGGCAACAAGTTACAAACTTTGACCTGTGTTTACATTAAATAAATAAAAACTAGTTTTTTTAACTGAAAGTAAGGAGCGACATTAGAACTTAAAACGAACAGAAATTACTCCGTATATGAAATGGGTTGTCCCCTCCGCAGTCCCACGCTCTTTACGCTAAAGTTTGACTCTTTGCCACAATTCTACTTTTTAAAACAATTAAAAACTTTAGCGTAAAGAGCGTGGGACTACGGAGGGGACAACCCATTTCATATACGGAGTAATTTCTGTTCGTTTTAAGTTCTAATGTCGCTCCTTACTTTCAGTTAAAAAAACTAGTTTTTTTTTATTTAATTTCTGAACGTTTTTGAATTAATGCATGTTTGATTTTGGCTCTCCGCACATAAATTATTGAAATGAAATTAGTATATTAATTCTTTTTTTTTTGGCTAAATGGCTTTCTCTTAGTTTTGATCAGACGATTTTGAGAAATAAGGGGTGGGGAAGGAGGCCTAGCTGCCCTCCAATTTTTCAGTTACTTAAAAAGGCTACTAGAACTTTTAATATTCAACGAACGTTTTTATTAGCAAAAAATATACGTAACTTAAGAATTAACTTACGTAACAAACTTTTATATTCTTATATTTTTATTATGTGTACGAGGGGGTTTGTACCCTCGTTAATACCTCGCTCTTTACACTAAATCGTAAGTTTTGTCCCAATTCTTTAAGAATGACCCCTGAATAAAAAAGGCCGTAGAATAAATAGTTGAAATCACTAAAAATATTTTTGCATAAAGAGCGAGGTATTTATCTCCTCCTAAATACCTCGCTCTTTATGCTAAAGTATTTTTAGAACCCCTCATATGCGTAATAATCTCTGTTCGTTTTAAATTTCAATGCTATTCCTTACTTTCATTTGAAAAAATGTTTTCATGTTTATTTTTTCATTGTTTTTTTATAGTAATGCTAGAAAATCCTGCGCCCTTTTCATTGAATTTTTCTTCCCCCATGACATATTCCTCAAAGGAAAGATCCTCCCACAAAGCCCTCTCCCATCAACCCCACCCCCCAAACCAAAAAATCCCCATGAAAACGTCTGTAAACTTCCCAATAACCATTACTATATGTAAACATTGGTCAAAGTTTGTAACTTGCAGCCCCTCCCTCAGGGATTGTGGGGGAGTAAGTCATTCCCAAAGACATAGTTATTATGGTTTTCGACTATGCTGAACAAAATGGCTATCTTAAAATTTTAATCTGTTGAATTTCGGAAAAACATGAGCATGGGAGGGGGCCTATTTGCCCTCCAATTTTTTTGGTCACTTAAAAAGGACACTAGAACTTTTCATTTCCGTTAGAATGAGCCCTCTCGCGACATTCTAGGACCACTTGGTCGATAAGATGACCCCTGGGAAAAAAAAACAAAAAAAACAACAAATAAACACGCACCCGTGATTTGTCTTCTGGCAAGAAATACAAAATTCCACTTTTTTTTAGATAGGAGCTTGAAATTTTTGCTATAGAGTTCTCTGATATACCGAATGCGATAGTGTGATTTTCGTTAAGATTCTATGACTTTTAGGGGATGTTTCCCCCTTTTTTCCAAAATAGGACAAATTTTCTCAGGCTCGTAACTTTTGATGACAAAGACTAAATTAATTGAAACTTATATATTTAGAATCAGCGTCAAAAATTCGATTCTTTTGATGTATCTTTTAGCATCAAAATTCAGTTTTTTAGAATTTCGTTTACTATTGAGCCGGGTCGCCCCTTACTACAGTTTCTTACCACGAACTGTTTGAAAAGAAAATAATTCGGTATTTCGGGGCTTCTGACATTATTACTCCTTTGCGGAAGTTAGGCTCAAAATTGAAAAAGGATTATATTTTTTCTCTGGGCCCCTTCCACCTCTTAGTTCGTTTATTTTCCCGTTAGTTTTCACCTGTTTTCGCTTTATAGTTGTGTTATCTCTTAGCAGTTCTTTCGTTAGTTGAGTTATGGTTGTGGTATATATGTTTTATCGCTCGTATAGTTGTGTTATTTTCAAATTATACTCCATAATAGAGAGGCTCCGAACACCCAGCATTGTATGTTAAGCTCTTAATTTGACGTTTTTTTCTAACGTGACCACATTCATCCTGCGCCCTTTTCATTGAATTTTTTCCCCCATGGCATATTTCTCCAAGAAAAGATCCTCCCACATAGCCCCCTCCCTCAACCCTATCCCCAAAACCAAAAAAAACCTGAAAACATCTGTACACTTCCCAATAACCATTATTATATGTAAACACTGGTTGAAGTTTGTAACTTGCAACCCCTCCCCCGGGGACTGTGGGGGAGTAAGTCATCCCCAAAAACATAGTTATTATGATTTTCGACTATGCTAAACAAAATGGCTATCTCAAAATTTTGATCCGTTGACTTTGGGAAAAAAATGAGCGTGGGAGGGGGCCTAGATGCCCTCCAATTTTTTTGGTCACTTAAAAAAGGCACTAGAACTTTTCATTTCCGTTAGAATGAGCCCTCTTGCGACATTCTAGGACCACTTGGTCGATACGATGACCCCTGGGAAAAAAAAAAAAAAAAAAAAACAAACAAACAAATAAACACGCACCCGTGATTTGTCTTCTGGCAAAAAATGCAAAATTCCACATTTTTGTAGATAGGAGCTTGAAACTTCTACAGTAGGGTTCTCTGATACGCTGAATCTGATGGTGTCATTTTCGTCAAGATCCTACGACTTTTAGGGGGTGTTTCCCCCTATTTTCCTAAATAAGGCAAATTTTCTCAGGCTCGTAACTTTTGATGGCTAAGACTAAACTTGATGAAACTTATATATTTAAAATCAGCATTAAAATGCGATTCTTTTGATGTAGCTATTGATATCAAAATTCAATTTTTTAGAGTTTTGGTTACTATTGAGCCGGATCGCTCCTTACTACAGTTCGTTACCACGAACTGTTTGATATAGTAATGGTTATTGGGAAGTATACAGGCGTTTTCAGGAGGATTTTTTTGGTTTGGGGGAGGGGTTGAGAAGAGGGGGATATGCTGGGGGAACTTTCCTTCGAGAATTTGTAATGGGAGAAGAAAATTTCCATGAAGGGAGAGGAGGATTTACTACCATTATTTAAAAAAAAAACAATAAAAAAATAAAAGTGAAAAAGCTTTTTCAGCTGGAAGTAAGGAACAGCAATAAAACTTAAAACAAACAGAAATTATTACCCATATGAGGGGCTCACCTCCTTCTAATACCTCGCTCTTTACGCTAAAGTATTTTCAGTAATTTCAACTACTTATTCTACGGCTTTTGTGATTCAGGGGGTCATTCTTAATGAATTGGGATAAAATTTAAGCTTTAGTTTAAAGAGCGAGGTACTGACGATGGGGCGAACAATAAAAAAACAATAAAAAAATAAAAGTGAAAAAGCTTTTTCAGCTGGAAGTAAGGAACAGCAATAAAACTTAAAACAAACATAAATTATTACCCATATGAGGGGCTCACCTCCTTCTAATACCTCGCTCTTTACGCTAAAGTATTTTCAGTAATTTCAACTACTTATTCTACGGCTTTTGTGATTCAGGGGGTCATTCTTAATGAATTGGGATAAAATTTAAACTTTAGTTTAAAGAGCGAGGTACTGACGATGGGGCGAATCCCCTCATATATGTAATAAAAACATGAGAATACAAAAGTTCTTTACGTAAGCTAATTTATAAGTTACGTAAATCTTTTACCAATAAAAAGATTCGTAAAAAATTGAAAGTTCTAGTTGCCTTTTTAATCAACCAAAAAATCGGGGGGCAACTAGGCTTCGTCCCCCGCTCTTTTTTTCTCAAAATCATTCGATCAAAATTATGAGAAAGCCATTGATCCAAAAAAAAAAAAAAAAAATGCAAATTTCGTTTTGATTATTCCTCTGCGGAGAGCCAAAATCAAAACATGCATTGATTCAAAAACGTTCAGAAATTAAATAAAAAAAATAAGTTTTTTTAACTGAAAGTAAGGAGCGACATTAAAACTTAAAACGCACAGAAATTACTTCGTATATGAAAGAGGCTGCTTCCTCATCAACGCCCCGCTCTTTACGCTAAAGTTTGACTCTTTCTCTCAATTCTTCTTTTTAAAACAGTAAAAAACTATAGCGTAAAGAGCGGGGCGTTGATGAGGAAGCAGACTCTTTCATATACGAAGTAATTTCTGTGCGTTTTAAGTTTTAATGTCGCTCCTTACTTTCAGTTAAAAAAACTTGTTTTTTTTATTTAATTATTTAAAAAGGCAACTAGAACTTTTAATTTTGTGCGAACATTTTCATTAGTAAAAATTATAAGTAAGTTACGAATTAACTTACGTAACAAACTTGTATATTCGTATGTTTTATTGCGTATATGAGGGGGTTCATCACTCGTCGATACCTCGCTCTTTACACTAAAGCTTAAATTTTGTCACAATTCCATAAGAATGACCCTTGGATCACAAAGGCCGTAAAATAAATAGTCGAAATTACTAAAAATACTTTAGCGTAAATAGCGAGGTATTTACGAGGAGGTAAAACCCTCATATGTGCAATAATTTCTGCTCGTTTCAAGTTTTAATGCTATTCCTCACTTTCAGTAGAAAAAAAAAACTTTTCATATTTGTTTTTTCATTTTTTTTTTAATAATGCTAGAAAATCTTGCGCCCCCTTCATCGAAAGTCTCTTCCCCCATTAGAAGTTTTTCCATGGAAAGATCCTCCCACGTAGCCCCCTAAACCAAAAAAATCCCCCCGAAAATGTCTGTAAACTTCCCAGTCACCATTACTATATGTAAAGACAGGTCAAAGTTTGTAACTTGCAACCCCTTCCATGGGGACTGTGGGGGAGTAAGTCGTCCCCAAAGACATCGTTATCAAGTTTCTCGACTATGGTGAATAAAATGGCTATCTCAGGATTTTGATCCCTTGACTTTGGGGAAAAATGAGCGTGGGAGGGGGCCTAGGTGCTCTTTAAGTTTTGGTCACTTAAACAGAGCACTAGAACTTTTGATTTTCGTTAGAATGAGTCCTCTTGCGACATTCTAGGACCACTGGGTCTATACGATCACACCTGGAAAAAACAAACAAAAAAACAACAACAAAAAACAAATAAACACGCATCCGTGATTTGTCTTCTGGCAAAAAATGCGAAATTTCATATTTTTGTAGATGGGATATTTTAGGGGGTGTTTTCCCCTATTTTCTAAAATGAGGCAAATTCTCTCAGGCTCGTAACTTTTGATAGGTAAAACTAATCTTGATGAATGTTATATATTTAAATCAGCATTAAAATGCAATTTTTTTATATGTAACTATTGGTATCAAAATTCAATTTTTTAGAGTTTCGGTTCTATTGAGCCGGGTCGCTCCTTACTACAGTTCGTTACCACGAACTGTTTGATACACTCGTGAAGATTTGTTTTTTTTATATATCCATTGCATCAATGAAATAAGGTATAATTATATAATTCGAAATGAAAAATCACACATAAGGTGAATATTTGAAAATGTTTATTTAAAAAAATGTTTTTTGAACAAGAAAATTCAAAGAAAAGTAAAAAATGATATAAAAGTTAAACCGAACTAAAATAAAGTTATTAGTAAGTCATGCTTGAAACGAAGAAAGGCTGCTATGAATGAACAAATTAAATCAAAGACGCATACATATTGAATTGACTAATAAAATGAAAGTTAAAACAAGCCGAGTCTAATCTGAATGAATAAATGAAATGATTAATCAAGTTAAACTCAATCAAGATTCTTTTGATGTATCTATCACTGTCAAAATTACAATTTTCAAATATTATAGTGTTGGTAGCCTATTATAATAATTGTTGCCATGGGTTGCTCTTTACCTATAGTTCAGTTCCGCGGACTGTTTGTAAGGATATTGCTTTATCTGATTACTATTTAAACTTTCTGAAGTTGGTTTGCTATGTTTGCAGTGGCAATTTGTGGCTAAAGTGTTCTGCTAATAAATTCGTGTTGGTGGTGGCAGTCACCACATTAACCAAAACCATACCAGTGCTTCCAGCTTTCTTTCTAAGAAAGTCAGGTGAAGGGCGCTTGAAATTGGTTGATTACAGTAGACTCAAAAGTAAGACTACACAGTAGACTACAGTAGACCCTTATATAGAAATTGCTTTTTTTGTAATGGTGGGCTTGGATAAAGTTTTGAGAACCACATAAAGCGCTTTTGTCCAGAGGTGCCATTTGGGGGGGGGGGGGTCAGATTTTCCAGGGGGCCCAAGCTTCCACTACAAAGGGCCCTTTCTGGTCATAATTATCCATTATGTCCAACATAATATATTCTGTTCAAATGATTTGAACTAATTGCACGCCTATTAGCCAAAGAGCGTAATTATCTGACGACCCTTGGGGTAATTACGCTATTTGTTATTAATCATTGTAAACTTTGAAAGTAGGTTAGATTCATAATAAAAGTCTCAAGTTCTGTCAAATGCCCCATGCCCACCCCAAGATTTGGCCCAAATGGCGCCTCTGCTTTCGTCACCGGCTTTAATAAGTTGTTTCTTTTTTTATGTAGTGTTGGCCAGTAAGTGGCTATTGTCTCTAGTTTTTGGCATAATCGTAACCCAGTTGAAATTGGTACATAATCATTTTAAACTAAACGTGGTAAATTGAATTAGCCCTCACTTTTTAACGAGGCTAGGGCAATTATAAAAATTAAATTTGCATAGCCTATGTATAAGGTACAGGCTTAACAGTCTTAACACTTCACAATATTATAGATAAAAAGCCTATGCATGACTTATTTTCACCAAGTTCTGACAGACTCTATTTGTAAAATATGTACTTTAAGGATTTGCATGTGTGTATCACAGCTAGAAAAAGTTAGAATGAAGTTAGATCAAGGCATCAAGTTAGAATGAGCAAATTCTACAATCCCTTTGAACCAGTATTGTTGGAAATCAAACAACTTAACGATTATTCCCGAAAACCTCGCTGGAAAAAACACAAAATACTACTGGAAGGGAAAATTGGAATTGTTTCTTTCAAGGGAGAATGATCTAGAAACCTGGCAAATTCTATTATGAAATTGAAAATCCTTTAGTGAATTTGATTTTAATATAATATTAAATGTTCACTCTTTTTTAAACTCGTACTAAATAGTTTTTTTTCTATTTTGGAAATCTTTGTTGCACTTCTAGCTTGGAATTTGTTATTTAAACTCAAAAGGGCCGTATAGGTCGAACGAATCCTTTTCATAATAAATTGTTATAGGCTAAGCCTGATACCCTGCATTTTACCTGTTTCTTTTAAGACTAAATATTAAAATATTTTGATAGTTAAAACTATATATAATCCCCAAATTGTCATGATTTGTATTTTTATATTATTTTATATTTATTTTTATTTTTATATTATTTTTTATTTTTATATTAAATTTCATATTATATTATATTTGTACGTGTATTTTATATATCATCAAATTATCATATTTTGAATCAACCTGAAGTGAAAGCTATTGTAAAGGTAATGTTACTGTTTGTAACTTTTGGTAACTGTCTGTAACAGTTACTGAGGTAAACTGATTGTAGGTAAAGAAACAGAAACGGCATTTTTTTTGGAATATTTTCAGAGGCGAACCCCTTTAAGCTCGCAATTAAGGATAATATTTTCTATGCAATCACTCTTTGTTTGTGTAAGAGCGGCTTCTGCTACTTTATTCATGCTTCAATTTAAAACACATGCTATTTTCCCCACTTCTTCCCCCAATTTCCATTATCAAGGCGTAACTTCACTACTTTTTATTGTAAGCAACTTGATTTTCCGGAAGAACGGCTTTCCATTGTCTACATCGCTTTTGATTATTTAAATGAAAGAAGGCAATCCATCGGGAGTGCTTTCTTTACAATATACCCCTCTTGATATCCCAAATAGCTTTATTGTATTCTTTCCATTTCATTCAGGTGCGATTAGGGTAAACCTGGGGGACCATTTATATGTTTGGTGTCAGGATCTTTGAGATAGTAAACCCTTCCTCTCGGTAATCAATATGGGATAATAGAAGCGTTTTACAATGACCAGCTTTCCTTGGCTTCAAACAGCTGCGTTTTG
This sequence comes from Artemia franciscana, assembly GCF_032884065.1. NCBI lineage: Eukaryota > Metazoa > Arthropoda > Branchiopoda > Anostraca > Artemiidae > Artemia > Artemia franciscana. The sequence continues at coordinate 56,426,649 of NC_088867.1, forward strand.
TCTCCAAACAACATTTTTTGCGGGTTGTGTCAAATTTAATCCGGTGTGGGAACAAGTTCATGTATCATAACGTTTCAACGGCTGCGTTAAAACGTTTCAACTGATACTTTACGAAATTCAATTAAAAAAAAACAAGTTTTTAACTTAAAGTAAGGAGCAACATTAAAACTCAATACAAACAGAAATTCCCCCGTATGTGAAGGGGTTTCCCCTCTTCATCATCTTGCTCTTCACGCTAAAAAGAAAAAAATTGCATTTCTTCTGACAATAAATACAAGCTTTCATATCTTCAAAGATAGAAGCTTGAATTCTCTACAGTAGGGTTCTCTAATTTGCTGAATCTAATGGTGAAATTTTAATTAGGATTCCTTGAATTTTGGTTGGTGTTTTTCTCCTTTTTTGAAAATCAGGCGAATTTTCTCAGGTATGTAGCCTTTTATGGGTAACACTAAGCTTAATGAATCTTATATATTTGAAATCAGTATAATAAGCCAATTCTTTGTATTTATTTATTGATATCAAAATTCCTGTTTTCTTAGAGTTTCGGTTACTATTGAGCCGTGTCGCTCATTACTTTGCAGTTTGTTACCACAAACTGTTTGGAAACGGTTAAAGATCCTCCAGAGCAATTGCTGGTGCATTATATCACAGACGTCGAATCGATATTTCGGTTGTATGGGACGTTTTTACAGAAACAAGTAGCAAGCCTTTTGCCCAACCTGGCCACAGTGGAATCGAGCCATGGGTGCCGTAGTGCGAAGCAAAGCAGCAGTCCACTGTGCTACACAGGGTCTATTGCGAGACCCATCCATGAAAAAGGTTTCCTTCTCAATTCTGTAAACAAACAAATAAACATTCAAGAAGGGGTAAGTCCCTTTATTAGACAGTGAAAACATATACAAAAGTCTGGATATTTCGATCACATATAGAGCAATCATCATCGGCAGAAATACTGCTGAATACTGTCATGTAATTCTGCCGATGACGATCGCTGTATATGTGGTCGAAATATCCAGATTTTTATCTGTTTTCACTTTCTAATAAATGGACATATCCCCATTAGAATGTTTATTTGTTCGTCATAGAAAGGCAGTGTGGTCTTGGGAAAAAATACCTAATTTAAGTCGTTAATACCAATTCTGCTTGCCCTTGTAAAATTCGACGCCCTTTGGGCAAGCAATGGATTTGGAGAATCTTTATTCTTTATCCTACCCAATTCTAATCCTCTAGCTTCGCCTTTTTTACTCCAACAGATGGAATGACTCGGTTTGATATAAACATTTCGACAACCGCTACTGTGTTTTGCGTCAGAGTACACAGCTATCTGAACCAGATTTACTTACGATTTACTGTATTATTTTATATTCATAAAAAAAATTACTTAGTATGTGAGACACTGTTTTATGGCAGTTTATAGAGAGATCACAATCCGCTATCAAGTGGTAATAACTCATTTGGTACTTGTGTATTAGCCAGTACACACTCAAAAGTTATGTTTAAGTTGGATCACAGGAAGCCGATTTCATAGCTACAAAGGCAGGTGACGGGTTATACAATGCATTGGACTTAGACTGAATATATTATTGTATAATTTGGGCTATATATTTGCACATTAGGGAGGAGGGGGTCAGGTTAGGTTAGGGGCGCTATCCAAATACTTTATCCCCACTTTCTCCCCAATATGCTAATGTATAGCCGAAATTATATTATTATATAAAATAAAGGTTATATAAAGGTTACATTTCATTAGGATTAACCCAACTTTACTTCTGGAGCGTTTACTGGCTAATACACAAGAACCACGCATTTTAACAAAATATTGTGGAAGTTACGCTTATTATCTCAACTGCGCATTACGTTATTACAAAATGATTGCAGTTATTGCAGGCTATTGCAGCAATGGAAATTTTGAATTCAATTCAGAATATGCTATTAATGCGGTTTTTTTCAATCCTAGTTGTTCGTACCAACATTTGTGAGAATTAAGATATATACGCGTTCGCATATCACAGAGAGACAATATTCTTTGAACTTCCAAGGTGCAAGTTCACATGCTCAAAATTATTTTGTCATTGCCACTTTATTTTTTTAGTTTTCTTTACTTCTTAAATTAAATTACCTCAGTAAGCTTGTGGGATTAAACATGGCCAAGTCTCCGTGTCCAATCCCGTCTCTCTCTCTTAGTTATGTTTAAGTTTATATTTTTACGAAAAAATTTCGACCTTAAAAGAAGTTTTTCTTCAGCTTAAAGTAAGGAGCAACAATAAATCTTAAAGCGAACAGAAATTATTGTGTATATGAGGGGGATTTCTCCCTCCTCAACACCTCGCTGTTCACGCTGAAGTTTTTTGGCACTTTAAAAAAAAGTCACTTTTTGTTTTAATTAAACGGCCCAGTCTTTTAAGAGTTCTTTTTAAAGAAGTGGGACAAAATTTAAACTTTAGCGTAAATAGAAAGGCGTTGAAGAGGGAGAAACCTTCCTCATATACGTAATAATTTCTATTCGTTGTAAGTTTTAATGTTGCTTCTTGCTTTGAGTTGAAAAAACTCGTTTTTTTTATTGAATTTCTTATGGTTTTATAAATAAAATATTTAGAAATATCCTCTGGACAATTCAATCCTGGTGAAAATTTAACCTAGTTAATAACCCTTAACATGTCCACGCGTAAAATTGAGTCGGTAAAGAGAAAGCAAGACATGTAAAGAAATTTCATATAAAAATTCTGGCTAATTCCCCCAGTATAAAATTTACTGAAAAGTTCACCCCCTGAATACTTCTATCTCCTAGGTAAATTCTCACCGTGCAAAAACTCCCCAGCAGAAAATTCGACATCTCCTCCCCACCGTTTATTACGGGTTTCATTTATTATGGGTTTCATAAACATGGTCAGGCTGCTTAGGGAAAAAATTTCTCGTACGAAAGTACGAAGGCAGTTCTGAACGGTAATATTTTACCTTAAATAAAAAAAAATGAAGAGTAAATAGTTCTGAAACAGGCAAAATATTAGTTAATAAATATATAGTTTCAGTTTTAGATTTATTTGGATAGGAAGAAGGCGACGGTAAATATCTTTGCAAAATTCGAAGAGCCCAGTTTTGAAGAGTCTTCATCGGTTTTATATGATATTTGAATGTTGCCAAATAAATCAGGGAACAATACGTAAGATGGGAGTGCACCAAGGCAAAATAAATGAAGCGTAGAACTTCATAGGGGAAAAAATGCTGAAGCCTCCTCATTACACCGTTGAGGTTTTGATAATCATTAAGGTTTTGATAATTTTATTTATGAAAGTAAGAAAGGTGAAAACATTTAAAACGTATTGTGTTTTCTGTAAAGCGCTAACTGTGTTCTGATTTTGGGAAAGCATAGGGGTTATCAGCCCTACTCATGGTAATTTTTGCTCGTTTTGAGGTTGACTCGTCTATTTATTGTAGTTTCTGTTCGTTTTGAGTTTCATTTATTTATTGATAGTGATTGTTGATAGTTTCACGCTTGGAAGGCTATTTGACTTTATTTCTGCTATTTCATGGCTTAATATAGCTCTTTACTTTTCTTTGAAAAACTTGTCTGGTGGAATTTTTTTTTTAAATTAATTTCCGTTTGTTTTTATTGACACAGTCTTTTCCATAAAAACAAATATATTGTGTATCTTTTCAGTTTTCTTCTATAAGAATCTATAGTATGGGTTGTTCTTTGTATGTTGGTGAAACTTCTTTAATTCTGACACAAACAGTATTTTTTAGTTTAATTTTATAGCTTCTGAAGTTAACCTGAAAAATAAAACTTAATATTATTCCGAAATGATTCTGTCTATGCTCTTTGACGACATGGATGCACTTATACTATTTTTATTTATTTAAATTGTATTATATATGATTTATATAAAGATAATATTACATTAAATATAATAAATATACAAAAATAAGAGCAGAAGTAGTAGTAGTAGTATCCACTTAGTAGTAGCATACCCTAGTAGTAATAGTAGCAGAGGTGTTCTCGATATACTGCTGAGCTGTCTTATTGGCAATCATTTAACACAATGCCTTTTGGTTTGTTTTTAAGGAAACATTTAGTTTTAAAGCATAATGGGCCAATTGCATAATTGATGAGGGGTATTGACATGCACAATATCCCCCAAGACATACTTGATGGGCCTTTCTAGTATGCTGAACAAATGACTGTCTCAAAATTTTGACTGGGTCTGTTTGGAAAACGAATGGGCTTGAGAGAATGGCTGCTTGCCCTTTAATCTCTTGTCACTTTTAAAAAGGGCACCTGACACTCATACTTTAATTGGAGTGTAAGGGGGAGGACTTCTCCCTTCATATATCTATTAAAACATTTTAAATAAATAAAAAAAAGCGAAAAAATTCAAAATATATTTTGTTCAGTAAAGTGCAAGTTATGTTCTGGTCTTGAGAAGGTATGGGGGTTGTCAAAGACATAGTTTCCAGAACTTTCAACCGCACTGAACAAAATGGCTATCTCAAAATTTTGATTAGATTTGTTTGCGGAATTGATGTGCGTTGAGGGTGGCTTTTTGCCCTCCAATGACTTCACTAATAAAAAGGGTACTAGCCCTTTCAATTTCTAATCGAGTGAGCCTTTGGTGAGAGAAACGGTTGACTGGTCCTTTCAATTTCAAATTGAATGAGCTGTTTTCGAAGTTTCTACGACAATAAATGCCACCTCGGGAAAATACGGTGTATGTGGGGGGGGGGGGGTATCAATCTCAATCGCTAAAAAGGCACTGAAACTTTTGATTAGCAATCCAGTGAGCCCCCTCCGAAGTTTATATGATCACCCCTTCTTTATGGACATTAAATGCCCCTATGGCATAACCTACAACCCTTCTCCTGAGGTCTGTGGGGGGGGGGGTGATTGTCATCCTCAAAAGCATAATTTCCGGATCTTTTAACTAAGTTGAAAAAAACTTATCAAAATTTTGATTGAATATGTTTGGGGAAGAGCGGACGTGGGAGTGGGGCTAGTTGCCGTCCAATCACTTTGGACTATTAAAAAAAGCACTAGCCTTTTCGATTCCAAATCGGCTGAGCCCTTATCGAAGTTTCTACGACAACTCCTTCGATAAGAAGTGCCCTGGTCTAAACAAAACAAAATACATTGTTCCCATATCACTCTTTACTTAGGCAGCGCTGTTGCTTTGCCTATGATAGGTAAATTTCATAACTTAAAGACATTCCCCCTCTGGCTATAGGGGATCTTGTTATCTCCAAAGACATAGTTATTGGGCCTTTCATCTATGCTGAACAAAATTGTAATCTCAAAATTTTGGGAAAAAGTGGCATGGGAAGCGGCCTAGTTGCCCTCTAATTTTTTTGATCGCTTAAAAAGGGCATTAAAACTTTTAATTCCCGTCAGAATGAGCCCTCTTCCAAATTTCAAGGCCCATTGGATCGGTATCATCACCCCTGCGAAAAAAATAAAATAAACAAACACGCAGCCGTGATCTTTCTTGTGGCAAAAATACAATATTCCACATTTCAAACAGTTTGTGGTAACGAAGTGTATAGTAAGGAGCGACCCGGCTCAATAGAAATTAAAACTCTGAAAAACAGAATGAATGTAAAACTCTGAATGTTGATACCAATAGTTACACCAAAAGGATTTCATTTTTATGCTGATTTCAAATATGTGTTTCGTCAAGTTTAGTCTTACCCATCAAAAGTTACGAGCCTGAAAATTTTGCCTTATTTGGAGAATAGAGGGAAACACCTTCTAAAAGTCATAGAATCTTAACAAAAATCGGATTCAACCGTCGCTCTTTACGCTAAAGTTTTTATTGTTTTAAAATGTAGAGTTGTGAGAAAGAGTCAAACTTTACCGTAGAGAGTGATGCGTTGAGGAGGGGACAACCCCTTTCATATACGGAATAATTTCTGTTCGTTTTAAATTTTAATATCGCTTCTTACTTTCAGTTTATAAAAAAAATTGTTTTTATTTAATTCGTAGGTAGGAGCTAGAAACCTCTACAGTAGGATTCTCTGATACGCTGAATCTGATGGTGTGATTTTCATTTATCTATGATTTTTTTTTTTAAATCAGGGAAATTTTTTCAGACTCGTAACCTTTGATGGGCAAAACAACTTAATGACACTTATTGGAAATCAACATAAAAATCCAATTCTTCTGATATAATTATCAAAATTCCGTTTTAATAGTTTCAGTTACTATTGAGCCGGGTCGCTCCTTACTTACAGTTCGTTACCATGAACTGTTTGATTTACATATATGTAAAGCTATTTTTACTTTTTGATGTTATATTTTGCTTGAGCTGAGGATGTGGTGTTGTTCATATACAACCTGAATATCCGCGATATATTTTCTTCTTTTAAGTGCAGTTGTGGAAGTTTCGATTTTCCTTATTTTTAAATTATTTATATGGTACTTTCTCATTTGTTTGGAATCTACGCCTTGAAAAGGAACTGAGCATAAAAATGATTAAGATGATTTAACAGTCAGCAATGGAAATAATATCCCTATGAAACCACCCCTGCCTCTGATTAATGACATTGTAAGACATCCCCTCTTACAACTGAGATCCATATTCCCATTGTATATATGTGTATGACCAAGTTTTTGGACATTTAGCTACTTTATTCCTATAAGCTCCCTAATAACTATCATTCGTTCCACGTCGAGTGTTCTCTCATAAATAAGTTACATTTGACCATGGGTATATTGGGTGATGAGAAGACCCGATTTAATGGCATTGTGATTTGCGCAGCTGGGAGGAAACTCGTTGATTAGTTCTGGAAGTAAATCAAAACTCGTTACTGACAGTTATCATAAAAATGAGCTGAAGTTAATTTGCAGTGTTGAATTTGGTTCTGGTTCTCCAGAACCAGAAATCTGGTTCTCCAAGCAATTATTTATATGATATATGATGTACATATATGATATATATATATATATATATATATATATATATATATATATATATATATATATATATATATATATATATATATATATATATATATATATATATATATATATATATATATATATATATATATATATATATATAATGAAAAGAGAAATCACCAATGCAACAGCACAAACACATTAAAAAAAAAAGACAGAAGGAGAAAAGGAAGACTGTTTTCCTACATTAGTGATTAATATAGATCAGCACTTGAATGAGGCCTTAACCCTACTCATCCACACAATACATATATATTATATATAATGAAAAGAGAAATCACCAATGCTACAGCACCAAAAAAAAAAAAAAAAAAAAAAAAAAAAAAAAAAAAAAAAAAAAAAAAAAAAAAGGAGACAGAAGGAGAAAAGGAAGACTGTTTTCCTAAATTAGTGATTAATATAGACCAGCACTTGAATGAGGCCTTAACCCTACTCATCCATACAATCACAGAGGTCAAACAGCATAGCCACACACAATCAACCATAAAGAATAATCCATGGACAGGCAGTCATGTCGTCAATAAGTATAAGTCGTCATTTACCAAACAATAGAAAAAATAATATAGACAAATAATTCAGAGGCAACACCCAACATAAGGGCTCATCAGGAGAATACACTGGCCTATATAGGGTTTCGCCACTCTAAATTCTCTACCCAGCACAGTGTTGTGGCTACCACAGAATATCCATGGCATCCCCGCGTCAGGTATCACCCCCAAAATACATGCCTATGAAAAAAAAAAACAGCAAATGTAAAACAACCAAGTAAAACCAAAAACAAGCTTATCCTGTTAATATATCCCTCCTTTTAGCAACAATAGGTAAACTAAATATTATAAATTTTACCAAATCACAAATATTAACACATTGTAAAAAACCTGAATGAACTAAACAATTATAGAATTCATCTTTACCATGTGGCTAATTTTTTAGAAAATCCGCTCAATTAGAAACACAATTCAAAATAAATGGCGCTGTGACAACATTTCTCGAACCTCCAAAATTAGTTAAAAATTTCTTTAAGTATTTCTAGATAATTCTTTTGATATTTATTTAAAAGTTCGTTATAATGAAAACTAAATTTTTTAAATTGCCAAGTTAATTTATTTGCAGAAAAACCTCTTGATATCAATTTTTGGCTTAAGATTTTACATCTATTTTTAAAATCAATATAATTACTACAAATCCTTGCATAACGAAGTAACTGTGAGAAAAACGCTGAATATGTGATATTTGAGTGTATATTACTTTCAGGGAATGGGAAACTAATCACTTCAAAATCAAAATCATCCGTTTTATTATACATTTTAAAACTTAATTTATTATTATCACAAATATTAATATTTAAATCTAAGAAATGATCTTCATGACCAGCGCCATGACTAGGCTCAAGAATAAGCTCTGATGGATATATATTTTTAGAAATATCAATGAAATCCTTACAATTTAAGACCAAAATATCATCTAAATATCTTTTATTATTTGACAAAGCATGTTTTAAATTAATTGGATTATTCTTATCCATCATATATTTATATTCTAGTTGACTTAAAAACAAGTCAGCTATAAATGGGCTGGCATATGTAATTTTACCAAGCTGGCAGCAGAGCCTATTTGATGAATACCACAAAAAAGAAAAAACAACCATAATGTAAACTCTTGTGAAGATCAGAGAAAGACTACATTGCTTCCTGCGAAATCCACCCTGCTCATTACACATAAAAGTTCCGTTATAGTATTGAGCTTGTCTCAGTTTTGCCTTCTGATTCTCTAGACAATAGATTAATCTATATTACAAAATCTACTGGTACTAGGGATATTTATGATTCTTCTATTTATTTTTTCGTAAAGCGAATCCACAGAAATGAGCCTTAATTCCCGAAAAATTGACCCAAAAAGGGGAAACTTCAGCACAAAAAGTGGTAAGTGGGGAAAGCTACCCCTTGGTATTTAGATTGTACTCTACATAGTAGTGAAAACTAACGGAAGTCAAATTGGTATTTTTCAAATGTAAGTAACGAGACACCTCAAGACAAACGGCCTGTTGTCACCCTTTTAATTTCCCAAACTTTAAACTTGAGTGTTTTGTGTTTTGAATTTCTTGGCTGGAAACTAGTAAAGAGCAAAGCAATGCTTCGACGGCAACCCTGTAATATTTCCTGTTTTTTCTTAATTTCCATGTTTATTTTTATTATCGTGGTTCAAGACTTTTCTACATAAATTTTTTTTCGAGCTTTGACAGTTAAGCTGCAGATGAAATGGCCGGGTTTTATAACATGGGCTTGATAGATTATCATGATGACATAGTTCCAGATTTTGATTATGCTTTTTTATTTATTTTTAAGGTTATAATTTCAATTTTTAATTGCCTATGCCCATTGTCACGACTCCAAAACTATAGGCTACTGCTTAAATTCTCACGTTACTACCTTGAATAATTTAGCTGCAAACTCCGTAAATAAAAAGAATGAAAGACAGACACTTGATTTCAAATTTAAATTTCAAACATAGATATCTACTTCTATCACAGTTACTACTACTACATTACTATTACTACTACTACTACAGCTACTAGCAACTCAGTGGACCACCGGCCTCCTGAAGCCAATTCAGCTGTGCACGCTCCGCCTCCATCCTTATCTATTCAAAGTTTCTCTCTTTACACACTTCCAAGCCAACCTACTTTAAGTCCATTCTTACATCTTTTCCCCACCCATTTGGAGACGACTTGCTGTTCTTTTTACCCATGATAGATGGCAGAAAAGAACGATCTTTGGCAATCTGTCTTCCCTCATCTGCAAAACGTGTCCGAGTCATCTCAACCTTTCTATCGTTATAGCCGTAGAAAGCACAGTAGAGCCCCTTTTCTCGTAGAGCTTACTGTCTTAAAATAAGTTCAGTCAAATAGGTATCTAAAGCAATTCATAGAAAAATCCTCTGGAAAACATTTATCAAATCTTTCTCTCTCTTTGGAAATACCTACGTTTCAGAAACCGTGCTTCACAACTGTCAGTACTGTAGTTTTCATCTTCTAATCTTGGTTCCATACTTATCTTACTATTCTTCCAAACTTTTTCAAATGTAAAAAACACCCTGGGCATTGGCTACTCCACTTTTACCATCTTCAGGGCATTCGTCGTCTTTACTAATAATGCTACCCTGGTAAGTAAAGCTATGCTCCTAATTTATGTTCTCGCTAGTCTTCTTAGCGACTTAGTCTTCTTAACTTTAATTTTCAAGCTAATACTTGAATCTTGAACTGTTAATATACTTATCTGCAGACAAGAAAACGTTCACTAGGTAAGTTTCATTTAGTTCTGCCAAAACATAAATAAAACAGCATATTTTTTAACGGGGCTTCAGAGGGAATATGGTTGAACTTAATCAAATGCTAAATTCGGTTGGTCATGCTATTCTTCCTAAGACCACAAACCTTTTTTTTAAGAAACCTCCGTCTGCATCAGCATGTTCTGCGAATCAGTATCTTCATTTTTTCACCCAGCCTGTGTTCATCTTTCCTTATAGAAGCCGCTGATCTCACATTTTCTTATCGTTATAACATACCAAGCGTTCTGTCTGAGTCAATTCTTTCTAGATATGTTATTTTGATTTTCTTTGGTTGGGATCGGTGTAAAGGAGAAAAATTTGAAAAAGGTGGATTCAACACTGCAAGAAACCTATTTCTGTCCGGTTTTCATTACATATTTTTGAATTTTGCAGATGCTTGTTTAATTTTTGAAACTTGGAATGGATAGGAATGAGACCTTTTTCTGCTTTTATTTGGTGGCTTATGCACGTTGGATCAAAAATTTATCTTTTCACGTTCATACAGATGTTCTATATAAAGTTAATTGCTATGGGAGTGGCCAGAACAATGGGCATTGTCAAACAGCTTTTTAATACGTAAGACTTTATGATTCCTAGTTCATACCGTAATTCTAGATCCGTTGGACTCGTATGAACTTTTGAACGAGACAGGAGTTCATTATGGGTACTATGATGGCAATAGTGAAGACAAACTACTCATGGGTGGACTTGGTACTTTAGCTGATGAAATTGTTGAAGCTTTTGACCCACTTGACGAAGAAGAAGATCAAGAAAACGGTTAGTAATTCTATTAAGATTATGTTGTAGTTTAAATCATAAAATTAATTTTATTTTGAAAGTTCTTCTAGGATCGCCAATAATTCAGATACAGACATTTATATACAATTCTAGGTTAGCATGCACATTCAGATATGACCAGGGGCCGCACAATTTCATTGGCCAGTCTGCTCAGGGAAAAGTAAACACAAGTCTGTTAATAAATAAAGTTAACACAGTCTGAATTAAAATCTGGTAGATTTATCACCTGATTAGCTACCGAATAAAATAGAAAAAACATTAGTATATGATGAGGTAAAAAAAAAAACTAATAAGAATGATGGCAATCAGTTTATGGTCAAAAGACCATAAATGATTATGATAAGATTGATCACAAAGGGGCAAAAATTTAAAAGAAAGTGCACTGTTTGAATGGACTATTTAAAAAAAACACAAAGAGGAAAATGAAAAAAAGAAGTGTAATTTAAAAAATTTCAAAAAAGTCTTCAAAATGATGTTCATATTGGGCAAAGGTACAAGCTACAACGACCGTTGAACGTGTATCTAGACAAATTTTTGTAGCATGGTGTGAGTGGGAGTCTGAAGTAGGTGAAAATCATTTTTGTTGAATTTATTTTAATTTTGACTCAGCCATGGAAGAGGCACCCTGTGACGGAAGGGCATTCTAGGAAACAGCTAGTAAGAAACACGAAAAATAATAATAAAAGACAGCTAAATTCGTGTACAACGATCATGTAGCCAGCCTAAAAATGGTCATTAATAAGTTACTTCTGCGTTAATTCGCCGATTAAATTAGATTGGTTGAATATATAGTAAAGTTAGCTCTAACAGTATCGCTAAGGCTATTAAATTGAGTTTACTATCTCTGTTCAAAATATAAAACTGATTTTCCATTAACTCCATGATTAGTGAGTCAAGTAATGATGGACGTGGTCTTTACCAAAGGGTTACACACTGTTTGCCATAGGTGCGTATAACTTCTTCTCCCAAACATGATTTTGGTTCAATAGTATTTTAAGTTGATCTTGTGCATACCATTTATGATTACAAAGCTACGATGAAAAAATAAAATACAAAATGTATAGTCAAGGAACGCACGCAGGATTTTGGTTCGAGGATGTGTAAGAATTTGGTGGAAAATTCATGAGATTGGTAAATTATATGAACAATCGAAGACCAACCAAAGAATATCGTAACGACTTCAATACTTTTCTTTGAGGAGGGGGAGCCCAGGCTTTTAGGCCCTTTGATCCAACCTCTTGACCTTTGCTGAACTTTAACCAATGTGTAATTAAGTTCTAAAATACAAATCTTAATTTCACCATTTTTCAAAATGTTTAGCCGTGTTTTTATTTTAATTATCTCGTTAGATAATGAATTATACATGCCTCGTTGTTGATATGATTGAATTGGTAATTAAAACCTGTAATTAAAGAACAAACAAGTTTTTTGTTTTGTTTTTTACACATAAACGTTCAGTTTTCTATAACCACCTGCAATCCATCGTGGTTTTTAGTTGGTCCACCAGCAAAGAAACTCAAGATTATTTTATTAATTTTAGTCCTACAGATATTTATATTAAAATTGTATTTTATGCAGCAATTCTTCTAGTTTTGTTTAAATATTGGTTTTATATCTTTTGGTTGTTAAACCTTACTTTATTTTAGTTCTAATGCAACGAGTGGTGATTTTTCAGTCTGGTCAGAGAAAGAATTTTTCGGTCACCTTCCGCTTTCACAGCCTTAGAAAGTTCCGCTCCCTAACCATTAGTTTTGCTACAACCTTAGAATATACGGTAAGAATCTTCGTATATTTAACCTTTTTTTCTACCTCTTTGAGGGTCAGTTTTGTTTCGATTTTCTTAATTGAAGTACCTAAAAAAGATGTTTCAAAATCTAGGGGGCAATTGCCCTTCTAATACTGGCGGTATGTTTACAATTCTAGTGATTAGTATAATTGGAATCTGTGTCAAACGTAACAATGAGTGGTATAACCATGTTTCAGCTTCACAATCAATAAGAGTATCAAACAATTTACCTTTTTTTCATATGTTTTGTTGAGGTAAGAGCTGTTCCATTGGTTTTCATTGATTATTGGTTCATTGATCATTGGTTTTCATTGGTTTCATTGATTAATGGCAGTATCAAGTAACCCAGAAGAAAAAGACAAGCTCATATAAAATTGACTGAAATTAAATCTAAGAATCGTTTTACAATTTAATGTAGGCCCATAATAAACGAAATTGTCTTCATAATTTTACCTAATTCTTGGGGTTAGGAAGATGCTGTGATGATTTTAGGCTGATGCTCGTTCAAATCAGTAAACTATACGATAGTACTAAAGTCTAAAGATTAAAACATGATAAAGTAAATATAAAATTAAGGGATTTTTGTTGAGCAAAATTAAAAAGTTACTTCGATAAATAATTCTGAAATCTAAAAAGTTGAAGCTAACATATAACTCTCTAATTCTAGATTATTCTTAAATATATGTGTGAGAACAAAATTGGCGAAGTTCCGCCCATAACCTGGAGGTGACAGTTACATCTTTCTGTTCCTGACACCTGTTTTCTATTACAACCCTGGCAGTTCCACCCATAATTTGAGATGACAGTTGCTTATTTCTGCTAGATCCCTTCCGTGGAAAAAATACCTTTACCAGAAGACCTTAATCCCCCCTCTTTTCCAATAACTAACCTACATCCATTAGCACAGGCAGGATAACGTGTAATGAAAATTTCTTCATTATTTTCTGAAGACACTTGTGCCTGAGGATAATACCGCCAAGAATTAGAATATTAATACCTCCCTTTGCTCTCATATTGTGATTGATTGTCCTTATATTGTAGCCGCTATTGATTATGGAATATAGTAGTCAACGGATTCGTGTAAATAACAAGGTATGATATCTCTTGTGAGCAAGAGTGTATCCAGATTTTCTTTTTTCGTGGGAAGGAGGGGTTTACCAAAAATTTTTTAAACACAACAAAAAATTCGTTTACATACATTGTATACCACTTTTACTAGTCGAGCAAAAATTTCCTCCCCCACGGATACACCCTTTCTGGTTAGTACTATTTTTTTAGCTAATTTTTTTTTCGATTGGCTAGGTGTATTCCCAACCAATAAACGTCATCCAATTTTCTTGTAACAAATCGATGTCGATGTGAACTGTTAAAAATTAAAATTTTTATTTGAATTTTCTTCAAATCCCTTTCTGAAAGTTTTAGTCTGTTTGACATTTAAGTAAAAATCTAAAAAAAAAATTGTTGTATAAGCTATTATAAAAGTATGACTCTGCGTCAAAACTAGAAGGTAAAACATAATTATTAGGACTTCAAACTTTAGCGAAAAGAGCAGGGCGTTGAGGAGGGAACAGCCCCTTTCAAATACGGAGTAATTTATGTTCGTTTTAAGTTTTAATATCGCTCCTTACATTCAGTTAAAAAACTTGCTTTTTTTATTTAATAATTATTAGGACTTAGGTGAGAGTGGCAACTTAGATGAGAGTGCAATTTAAGGAGCCCAGTCGGTGAGATTAAATGGGACAACAGTCCTTTTGTAATTATTCAAAAGTCTGTAAAAACGTGAGATGTTTTGTTGGAAAAGGACTAGAGATGCTCACAACCCGATATGCTTTTCGGGTTTGCCCTTGGTTCATGACATAGACGGCCTTTGGAAAGCCTTTGAGTAGCACATATCTGGCAAGCAGAGAGAGAGAGAGAGAGGATTCCATGGATAGCACAATTGCACTCTAAAATGTGACAAGTCAAAACGAAAAAATAGTTTAAAAAATTAACTCTTAGGTTACGAAGGATTGCTTAAATAGTATTGATTATTTTCCTTCGTTTGTTTTCACTTGGGAAATTTAAGATACGCTTATGCAATGACTCTTAAGTGTACTAAGTAGGGGTTGTCCAGTCTAAATCGTCGATGCCTAAGGCTTTTAATTCTGGACTTGTCCCCCCCCCCCTAGAACCTTCAGTTAGCTCTGCCTAGTCCAATCTTGGCTAAACGCCTCCGTGTCTTTGCCACTCATGTAGTGATATATAAAGCCTAACCGAGTGACTTTGATTGATTTTAAAACATATAACACTTTGCTTCTCTTCTCTATTTATCCCTGCCTGTAGTACCACTTATTTCAGGCTCTTGTCCCCTTTTTCAATAGTGTTTTCTTAATGACCCCTATTTCTTAGCTGCCATCAGCAATTTACTTTGCTATCCCAGGATATTCTCCGTTCTTGACGTATAAGCCAGTCGTTTC
Organism: Artemia franciscana; assembly: GCF_032884065.1. Classification (NCBI taxonomy): domain Eukaryota; kingdom Metazoa; phylum Arthropoda; class Branchiopoda; order Anostraca; family Artemiidae; genus Artemia; species Artemia franciscana. The sequence goes on from NC_088867.1 coordinate 56,441,965, forward strand.
TGGTGAAGAGTACTTGAACAATTTGACATTACCACTTAATGAGAAAATCTGTCAAAACTTGGAAGTGATATTCCTCATTGAAAGACAGAAAGTGGCAATAAGTGAAATAGCTTTCAATTCCGGTAAGTGAGTTTTTGTAATAATGGTTGCTTGTTGTATCGTTGTTTATCAATTGTCCGAGAACTTACAAAACTTTGAAAAGGAGGAAGAGTAAACTTGACCTTAGAGCTAAAGAATACACTATTGCTGAAAAGTTTTACACTCATTTTGAATATTGCAAGTCCTTGCCTCGTATAATTTTTTATTATGAACCTTCAGGGCCTTTGTGAGGGAGGGAGGCAACATTCTTAGGGCCTAGACTTCGATCGGGTCATGATGCGCATTTTTTCAATAGTGAAAACATTTTTCATTTCTTTCCTTTCATATTTTTTTTCATATTCTCTGATTCTCTGATACGCTGAATCTGATGGTGTGATTTTCGTTAAGATTCTATGACTTTTAGGGGGTCTTTCCCCCTATTTTCTAAAATAAGGCAAATTTTTTCAGGCTCGTAACTTTTGATTCGTTACCACGAACTGTTTGATAACATTCAATCAAAGAATCAGTTTATATAGTGATCAGAAATATATCTTTGTTTGTTATATATATATATATATATATTTTTATTGTATATATTTTTTTATATATCTGTATGTATATATATATACATATATATATATATATATATATATATATATATATATATATATATATATATATATATATATATATATATATATATATATATATATATATATATATATATATATATATATATATGTATATATATATATGTATATATATATATATATATATATATATATATATATATATATATATATATATATATATATATATATATATATATATATATATATATATATATATATATATATATATATAAATATAACTAGTGCAGTTTTTAATACACAAAAAAGTTCATAATTATAGATAAAACAAGGAAAACAACTTAACAAGGGGCAATTTCGGTAAAAATATGCCGTCAAGTGTTACTTGACTTGCAAGAGTACCCTTGAGCTGATATATAAGCCCCTATAATCAGAAATGTTTCCCCTGAACGTAATGATTGGAATTCCTGTGTTTTCCCCCCTGAATGGATACTTTTTTGGTGTTTTATTATCATTTATTTTCTTTTTCCAGGAGTGATTGTATTTTACTAGTTGTTACTTTGAAAAAATTAAATTTTTTACAGTTATGAAGTATAAATGTGTCAAATATTTTGGCTTCTAGTATTAAAAATTATATAAGAAATATTGAATTAAAAATTTGTATTTGATTTTCTTAATCTTACTTTTAATGTTTTACTTTGAACAAACTATTTTAACAATGCGTTACTTTTTTAAACACTGGGTCTAAAGGTATTAAATACTTTGATGTTTGATAACCAAGTTCAAAACTGTCGTTATTGATAAGAAATTAAATAAAAAAAACTAATTTTTTTAGCTGAAAGTAAGGAGCGACATTAAAACTTAAAACGAACGGAAATTACTCCGTATATGAAATGAGTTGTCCCCTCCGCAATCCCTCGCTCTTTACGCTAAAGCTTTAAATTGTTTTAAAAAGTAGAATTGTGGCAGAGTCAAACTTTAGCGTAAAGAGCGAAGGATTGTGGAGGGGACAACTCGTTTCATATACGGAGTAATTTCTGTTCGTTTTAAGTTTTAATGTCGCTCCTTACTTTCAGCTAAAAAAATTAGTTTTTTTAATTTAATTTCTGAACGTTTTTGAATTAATGCATGTTTGGTTTTGGCTCTCCGCACATAAATTATTAAAATGAAATTTGTATATTAATTCTTTTTTTGGCTAAATGGCTTTCTCTTAGTTTGATCAGACCATTTTGAGAAATAAGGGGTGGAGAAGGAGGCCTAGTTGCCCTCCAATTTTTCGGTTATTTAAAAAGGGAACTAGAACTTTTAATTTTTAACGAACGTTTTTATTAGTAAAAATATACGTAACTTAAGAATTAACTTACGTAACAAACTTTCATAACCTTATATTTTTATTATGTATACGAGGGGGTTTGTACCCTCGTTAATACCTCGCTCTTTACACTAAATCGTAAGTTTTGTCCCAATTCTTTAACAATGACCCCTGAATCAGAAAGGCCGTAGAATAAATAGTTGAAATTACTAAAAATACTTTAGCATAAAGAGCAAGGTATTTATCTCCTCCTAAATACCTCGCTCTTTATGCTAAAGTATTTTTAGAACCCCTCATATGCGTAATAATCTCTGTTCGTTTTAAGTTTCAATGCTACTTCTTCTTTTCATTTGAAAAAACGTTTTCATGTTTATTTTTCATTGTTTTCTTATAGTAATGCTAGAGAATCCTGCGCCCTTGTCATTGAATTTTTCTTCCCCCATGACAGATTCCTCCAAGGAAAGATCCTCCAACATAGCCCCCTCTCCTCAGCCCCGCCCCCAAACAAAATAAAATCCCCCTGAAAACGTCTGTACACTTCCCAATAACCATTACTATATGTAAACAATGGTCAAAGTTTTTAACTTGCAGCCCCTCCCCCAGGGATTGAGGGGGAGTAAGTCATCCCCAAAGACATAGTTCTTATGTTTTTCGACTATGCTGAACAAAATGGCTATCTCAAAATTTTGATCCCTTGACTTTGGGAAAAAAATGAGCGTGGGAGGGGGCCTAGATGCCCTCCAATTTTTTTGGTCACTTAAAAAGGGCACTAGAACTTTTCATTTCCGTTAGAATGAGCCCTCTTGTGACATTATGGGACCACTTGGTCGATACGATGACCCCTGGGGAAAAGAAAAAAAAAACAAAAAAAAAAACAAACAAATAAACACGCACCCGTGATTTGTCTTCTGGCAAAAAATACAAAATTCCACATTTTTGTAGATAGGAGCTTGAAACTTCTACAATATGGTTCTCTGATACGCTGAATCTGATATTGTCATTTTTGTTAAGATCCTACGACTTTTAGGGGGTGTTTCCTCCTATTTTCCTAAATAAGGCAAATTTTCTCAGGCTCGTAACTTTTGATGGGTAAGACTAAACTTGATGAAATATATATATTTCAAATAAGCATTAAAATGTGATTCTTTTGATGTAGCTATTGATATCAAAATTCAATTTTTTAGAGTTTTGGTTACTATTGAGCCGGGTCGCTCCTTACTACAGTTCGTTACCACGAACTGTTTGATATCCGTCCATTGCTTCGACATTGCTCAACAGAACTGAATTCTGGGAGTTTATATCTTAGTTTTTGCTAGTAGACTATTGTTTTTGTATTATTTTAAACTATTTACTTTTTTTCATTTTATTTACTTTTACTTTAATTGACATACTTTTTCTGTTGCCTTTAGAAAAATATTTGCCTCTAAACATCATTTAATAAGAAAAAACAAATTATTCTTTCAAATGAAAGTGAGTAAAACTTAAAACGAACAGAAACCATTACGTATATGAGGGGGATTGCCCCCTCCTCAATGTTTTGCTGTTCACGCTAGAGTTTTTAGGCACTTAAAAAAAATAATTATTATTCTAAATAAATGACCCTTGTGTTTCAGATCTTTAGCGTGAAGAGCAAGGTGTTGAGGAGGGTACAGCCCCCTCATATACGTACTAATTTCTGTTCCTTTTAAATTTTAATGTTGCACTTTACTTTCAGTTGAAAATAACGCAAGGGTAGCTGGATCCATCTACACGGAAAAATCCCCCTCCCCATAGGAATATCCTAAGGACAATTTAATCCTGGCGTAAATTTACCCTGGAAAATCACCTTTAACATATCCACGCTTAAAATTGAATCGGTCAAGAGAAAGCAAGACATATAAAAAAATTTTGAATAAAAATTCTGGCAAATGCACCTAGTATAAAATTTCTTGTGAAAAGTTCACCCCCTTGAAGCTTCTCTTTCCATGAAAAATTTGCCCTTTGTAAAATCTTTTCAGCAGAAAATTTTTCCTCCCCTCCTGCTAATACCAAATGTGTGCATATTTTCCGGTAACAAATAAAACAATGAAAATGGATATTATTGTTTTTCTGGATGAAAATTCTGTGAGACTTTTGATCTTCTACGGAACTGAAGCCATTACAACCTCTACAATAGGATTTTCTTATCAATAAATACATTGCACACATCTTTGTAAATACATTGAAGTACTCCATATAAACAGAAAAAGAAAAATATTACCTTTTAAAATTACTGAAAACTAAGGTAATAGCAGTATTTGCCACCCCGAAGAAATTTAATGATGGGGCTGATAATGACCTGCCTTGCCTTTTCCACCTCTGTGCTGGTAGATATGGGAATGTGACATTTTAGCTGTATAGAGAAACATTTGAATCAATTCCTACTCTCCCATACTTCTTTCAATATTTATCTGGAGCCTCATGAAGAGTAAGCAGTTTGTCCATTCAAATGTACTTTTTAGGAATCTACTCTACCCCCCACCTAAGCAATAACTCACACCCCTCATTATAATTGATACAGAATTACAATCACCAAACGTAGCCTAATTTCATTACAAATAAAGCGATTCAAGTTGGTTGAATTCAGTAATTGCACCGTGAGCAATTACTTTTTTTGCAACTGGGAAGCCTAAAATATAGTTATTGATACTATTGAGTCAATTAGCCTTTCAGAATTTGAAATTGATTGCAAATTCGTCCTCTTCGAGGCAATTCTTAGATTTGTACCCTAAAAGGGCAGAAAACAAGACTTTCCCCTGACGCAATCTGCACGGTAACTTAAAAAAGAGCTTTAAATTTACGTTTGAACGAGCTCCCTCCCAATTATTTTGGACCTTCGGCTTGATACAATCACCCCTGGGAAAAACTAAACAAATAAACAGGCATCGACGATGTTCCTTAAAAAAAAAGCGTAAATCCACATTTTGAAAATTGAAGCTAGAAACCTCTACGGCAGGGTTTTCTGACATTATGTATCTAACAAAGGGATTTTCAATATGATCCCTTACTTTTTTGGAAGTGTTTCTCCTTTTTTATCAAAATCAGGCTAATTTTCTCTGAATTATGGTTTTGGATTGTTAACAATAAACTGAAAAGAACTTTATATATTTAGAATCAGCATAAAAACCCAATACTGCTGGTGTAGCAATGCCCATGAGGACTCCATTTTTAATTTTGGTGAATATTGATCCAAGTCAATTTTTACTTCCAGTTTTTTTATCACAAACTATTTGATAAGATTCTCTTGTGATATAAAATTTGTTCGAACCTGTTTATTTAATTTAGTTGAATAGAACAATAAAAAGAAAGAGGGTCAGTTTGACAGCTGGATAGTAAGCTTAAGTTTTGTTTTTCTTTCATTATTCTGTTGTTGTTTTTTAAGGTCTGAACATACAAGGGATTTCAGTTCAAGTGGAGAATTTTCCTGATATGAAAGAGGTTTTACATGGCCGTTATAAAATAAAAACGTGTTATATATGTAGACGTAACGATTTTGGAGTATCTCTACTCCTTCTGTAAACTATTCTAAGAGGTAGCAAATTGCATAAGGACAAGTCTACATCTGTTATAACCTACGGAAGCAATAAATCTTTCTGTAATTTTGGTTTGAATTTTATTTTCTTTTAAGATTAAATGCATAATAATTAAATACAATATTGATTGATCCAATTGCCAGGAATCCTTGTCGCTTAAAATTTACTGTATTTTGTTTCATTGTATTCAATTTAATTGCTCTTTCTATTTGAGATTTTTTGCCTAAAAGTATTTAAAAACCAATTTATTTCTACGAACAAAAAACATCCAAATATATATTCCCTGCCCAAAATCTCCACCAATATTTTGGTGTCTCCTCCCCCCTGGAAAATTTTCTACCGGCACTCTTGCGCTTCATGGTTTTCTACCATTTCTGCTGTAAACAGAAGTTTCATTTTCATTCTACTTTGTTATTTTGACCTTTCAGAAGTAGATTCTTTTTCTTAATGCAAGACTAACCTTCCCCTTACCCCTCTCAAGATTTTCTCTGTAGTTTCAAACATTTTCCGTACATTACCCTACCATGGGTTTTAATCTGAATTTACAGTCCTCAATAAATTGCCGAGTATGTGCTTGAACAGACTTTTCTTAAGCTTGCCAACAAAATTTTAGGATGTATATCTACAATATTTTGGAGAAAAAAGCTCTTGCATACAAAAATCTTTTTTCTGTATTTCGAGGGGTTTTTTTTCTTCAAAATATAATATTATTTTGGTTTTGAATGCTCAATTGTGGTAAGTCATTTTCTTGTGTGCTGTGAGTTATGACAGTTTAATTATTTTTTTCTTTTTCCTCCAAGTCTGTTTGCAATAGTATTCAAGTTCTCCCATTAAAAAAGAGGGAAAGAAAAAAAAGAAAAAAAGAGCAACAAAACTAACGTGTTCTTCAAAAGCTCATTGGAATTGAACCAATGTCGAACTAAAATATTTGCGTCAGCACACAATTTGTATATGCTTTCTATTATAACTGCCTTGCAATAAAGTGTAAAAGCACTTGATAAAAATAAGTTTACTAGCAAAATAGTTTAGAAATCAATTTCTTTCCAAATGCCGCCTGAGCAGACACTGAAGTTGAAAATTCAATTACTACTCGACAGGATAAGAAAACTTCTGTTTTTTTAAGCCGCATCATCAAAGCTCCTTAGGAATTGAAAAGATCTTTTAGGAACCAAATTTAGCTAAAAAGCTCTATACATCAGATTCAAATAATATTTACTTAGTTCGAAAGATAATTTGATAAATCTTGGAATGCCATAGAGATCTATTTAATAGTCATACGGAATAAAAAGGGCCTCGTTATGAGGTCTATTGACAGTTCCGTTAAAGCGAAAGCCAAATAATACCAGCGAGTAAATAAGATTATTAATCATTCCAGTGTGCATATAGATGAGATATTGCTCAGAGAAATGGGAATTGCTAATCAAAATCTTGAATTAAGTTTCTCTCTTACTTAAATATTATTCTTAGCAAGTTAGCTTTCAACCAAGAGAGAGGCCGATTCCAAAATCGGTTTAAGAGGCAATTTACATTACAAAAAGCTTGAGTGCTCATTTGAGCCTGGATGGAAAAACTGTTTTTTAGAGTGTGAGAGGAATTTATAGAAATATTTTTAGATATTTGCCGTTTAATTTCCACCTGGGCGAATAATCAATTGGAAATTCAATTATTATTCGGCAAGATAAAAAAAAATATGTTTTTTGTAATCAATAAACCTTAAGAGCTAAAAAGATTATCCATTTAGGAAATTGGTTTATTTCTTCCTTTGACATTGTTCTTAACAAGTTAAGGGGCTTTCACACTGTGTACAAATTTTTTTATGCTGAGTAGTTCACTTATGTGACGTTAAACATAATCTTTACACTTAAATAAGTCCTTTTACCCTTATCTAAGTAGATAGTGTTGATTTCTATGTACCTAGAGGCATTTCTTCCCGTTCGTGTTTTTCTGTTTTTCACAGAGGTACATGGAAATTTAATAGTTTAACTAATGATATTAAGATTATTGGAGACACCCATATATGTAAAAAACCATTAAGGAACTGCTTTTTGTAGAAAAAGAGTTTTGATATATTTATTGTGAGGGCTCCGATGATATGATTTTTACGAAGAAAAAGTAAAGTAATGATGTTTTTTTTATCATACAGTTCGTGGTAACGAAGTGTAATAAGGAGCGTCCGGCTCAATAGTAACCAAAACTCTAAAAATCGGGATTGTGATACTAATAAATGCCTCAAAAGAATCAGATTTTTATGGTGATCTCAAATATATACGTTTCATCAAATTTAGCCCTAATCATCAAAAGTTACGAGTCTGAGGAAATTTGCATTATTTCGGAAAATAGGGAGAAACATCCTTTAAACGTCATAGTTTCAAGCTCCTATCTACAAAAATGCGGAAATTTGTATTTTTTGCCAGAAGACCGATCACGGGTGCATGTTTATTTGTTTTTATGTTGTTTTTTTTTTCAGGGGTGATCGTATCGACCCAATGGTCCTGGAATGTCGCAAAAGGGCTCATTTTAACGAAAATCAAAAGTTCTAGTACCCTTTTTAAGTGACCAAAAAAATTGGAGGGCGCCTAGGACCTCTCCCACGCTCATTTGTTCCCAAAAGTCACCGGATAAAAATTTTGAGATAACCATTTTGTTCAACATAGTCGAAAAACCTAAAAACTATGTCTTTGGGGATGACTTACTCCCCCACAGTCCCTGTGGGAGGGGCTGCAAGTCAAAAACTTGGACCATTATCGAACAGTTCGTGGTAACAAACTGTAGTAAGGAGCGACCCGGCTCAATAGTAAACGAAACTCTAAAAAACGGAATTTTGATACTAAAAGATACATCAAAAGAATCATAATGTAAAAGAATACATGAATACAAAAATGTAAAAGATACATCAAAAGAATACTGATTTTAAATATATAAGTTTCATCAAATTTAGTCTTTGTCGTCAAAGTTACGAACATGAGAAAATTTGCATTATTTTGGAAAATAGGTAGAAACACCCCCTAAATGTCATAGAATCTTAACGAAATCACACCATCGCATTCAACGTATTAGAGAACCCAACTGTAAATGTTTCAAGTTCTTATCTACAAAAATTTGGAACTTCGTATTTTTTGCCAGGAGGCCGATCACGGGTGCGTGTTTATTTTCTTTATTTTTTTTCCAGGGGTCATCGTATCGACCGAGTAATCCTAGAATATCGTAAGAGGGCTTATGCTAACGGAAATAAAAAGTTCTAGTGCCCTTTTAAGTGAACAAAAAATTGGAAGGCACCTAGGCCCCCTCCCACGCTCATTATTTCCCAAAGTCAACGGATCAAAACTCTAAGATAGCCATTTTATTCACCATAATTGAAAAACCTAACAACTATGTCTTTGGGGACAACTTACTCCCCCACAGTCCCCGGGGGAGGGGCTGCAAGTTAAAAACTTGAACAATGGAAAAATAAATATGGAAATGTTTTTTCAACTGAAAGTAAGGAGCAGCATTAAAACTTAAAACGAACAGAGACTATTACGCATATGAGGGGTGCATCTCCTCTTAAATACCTGCTCTTTACGCTAAAGTATTTTTATTAATTTTAACTATTTATTTTACGGCCTTTCTGATTCAGGGGTCCTTTCTAAAAGGTTGGAACAAAATTTAAGCTTTAATGTAAAGAGTGAGGTATTAACGAGGGAACAAACCCCCTCGTATACATAATAAAAATATAAGAATATAAAAGGCTTTATGTCTAAAAAAGCAAATTAGGCTTTATGGTGCTTTTAAAGGCAAAATCTGGCTCAAAAGGCTCAAAAACTTTTTATGGCTGAAAAGGCAAATCAGGCTTTGCTTTTAAGGGCAAAATCAGGGTCAAAAGATTTTTTATGGCTCAAAAAGCAAATCAGGTTTTAGGGTGGTTTAAAAGGCAAAATCAGGCTCAAAATGCTTTTTATGGATCAAAACACAAATCAGGCTTTATGGTGTTTTTAAAGGCACAAGGCAATATCGCACAAAATGGCACTTTATGTGGCTTTTTTTAAAGGAAAAATCAGGCTCAAAAGGCTCAAAACATTTTATGAATGAAAAGGCAAAGGAGGCTTTGCTTTTAAGGCCAAAATCAGGCTCAAAAGATCTTTTATGGCTCAAAAAGCAGATCAGGCTTTACGGTGGTTTTAAAGGCAAAACCAGGCTCAAAGTGCTTTTTATGGATCAAAACGCAAATCAGGCTTTATGGTGCTTTTAAAGGCACAAGGCAATATCGCTCAAAATGGCTCGCTTTATTTGGCTTTTTCTTATGATAAATAAAAAAAAAAGTTTTTTTTTAACCGAAAGTAAGGAGCGACATTGAAACTTAAAACGAACAGAAATTACTCCGTATATGAAATGGGTTGTCCCCTCCGCAATCCCTCGCTCTTTACGCTAAAGTTTTTAATTGTTTTTAAAAGAAGGACTGTGGCAAAGAGTCAAACTTTAGCGTTAAGAGCGAGGGATTGCGGAGGGGACAACCCATTTCATATACGGAGTAATTTCTGTTCGTTTTAAGTTTCAATGTCGCTCCTAACTTTCAGTTAAAAAAAATTGTTTTTTTTTATTTAATTTCTTAACGTTTTTGAATTAATCCATGTTTGATTTTGGCTCTCCGCACATAAATTATTAAAATGAAATTTGCATATTTATTCTTTTTTTTTGGCTAAATGGCTTTCTATTAGTTTTGATCAGACGATTTTGAGAAATAAGGGTGGGGAAGGAGGCCTAGTTGCCCTCCAATTTTTCGGTTACTTAAAAAGGCAACCAGAATTTTTAATTTTTTACGAACGTTTTTGTTAGTAAAAAATTTATGTAACTTAAAAATTAACTTACGTAACAAACTTTAAAATTCTTATATTTTTATTATGTATATAAGGGGGTTTGTCCCCTCGTCAATACCTTGCTCTTTACACTAAATCTTATGTTTTGTCCCAATTCTCTAAGAATGACCCCTGAATCACAAAGGCCGTAGAATAAATAGTTGAAATTATTAAAAATACTTTAGCATAAAGAGCGAGCTATTTATCTGCTCCTAAATACGTCGCTCTTTATGCTAAAGTATTTTGAGAACCCCTCATATGCGTAATAATCTCTGTTACTTTTAAGTTTTAATGCTACTCCTTACTTTCAATTGAAAAAACTTTTTCTTGCTTATTTTTTCATTGTTTTTTTCATAGTAATGCTAGAAAATCCTGCGCCATTTTCATTGAATTTCTGTTCCCCCATGACATATTTCTCCATGGAAAGATCCTCCCACATAGCCCCCTCCCCTCAACACCACCCCCCAAACTTAAAACGAACAGAAATTGCTCCGTATATGAAAGGGGCTTTTCGTCCTCAACGCCTCGCTCTTTACGCTAAAGTTTGACTTTCTCTTAACTCGACTTCTTAAAAATTTAAAAAACTTTAGCGTAAAGAGCGAGGCGTTGAGGACGAAAAGCCCCTTTCATATACGGAGTAATTTCTGTTCGTTTTAAGTTTTAATGTCGCTCCTTACTTTCATTTAAAAAAACTTGTTTTTTTGTTTAATTTCTGGACGTTTTTAAATTAATGCATTTTTTGATCTTGGCTCTCCGCGCATAAATAATTAAAACAAAATTTGCATATTAATTTTTTTGGGATAAATGGGTTTTTCATAGTTATAATTGGAAGATTTTTAGAGAAAAGGAGTGAGAGAGGAGGCCTAGTTGCACTCCAATTTTTTGATTACATAAAAAGGCAACTATAACTTTTAATTTTTTACTAACGTTTTCATAAGTAAAAAATATACGTAACTTACGAATTAACTTACGTGGCGAAGTTCTATATTCGCATGTTTTATTGCGTATATGAGGGGGCTCACCCCTCGTCGATACCTCGCTCTTTACACTAAAGCTTAAATTTTGTCCCAATTCCTTAAGAATGACCCCTGAATCACAAAGGCCGTAGAATAAATAGTTGAAATTACTAAAAATAATTTAGCGTAAAGAGCGAGGTATTACGAGGAGGTAAACCCCTCATATGCGTAATAATTTCTGTTCATTTTAAGTATTAATGCTGCTCCTCACTTTCAGTAGAAAAAACGTTTCATATTTATTTTTTCATTGTTTTTTTAAATAATGTTAGAAAATCCTGCGACCCCTCCATTGAAAGGCTCTTCCCCCATGAGAAGTTCCTCCATGTAAAGATCCTCCCACGCAACCCCCCCCTCAACTCCCTCCCCCCAACCAAAAAAATCCCCCTGAAAACGTCTGCACACTTCCCAGTAACCATTACTATATGTAAACACAGGTCAAAGTTTGTAACTTGCAGCCCCTCCCACGGGGACTGCGGGGGAGTAAGTCGTCCCCAAAGACATAGTTTTTAGGTTTTTCGACTATGGTGAATAAATTGGCTATCTCAGAATTTTGATCCGGTGACTTTGGGGAAAAAATGAGCGTGGGAGGGGGCCTAGGTGCCCTCCAATTTTTTGGGTCACTTAAAAAGGGCACTAGAACTTTTAATTTCCGTTAGAATGAGCCCTTTCGCGACATTCTAGGACCACTGAGTCGACATGATCACCCCTCGGGAAAAAAAAAACAAAAAAAAAAACAAATAAACACGCATCCGTGATTTGTCTTTTGGCAAAAAATGTGAAATTCCACATTTTTGTCGATAAGGGCTTGAGACTTGTATTATAAGGTTCTCTGATATGCTGAATCTTATATTGTGATTTTCGTTAAGATCGTATGACTTTTACGGGGTATTTACCCCTATTTTCTAAAATGAGGCAAATTTTCTCGGGCTCGTAACTTTTGACAGGTAAGACTAATTTTGATGAAATTTATATATTTAAAATCAGCATTAAAATGCGATTCTTTTGATGTAACTATTAGCATCAAAATTCCATTTTTTAGAGTTTTGGTCATTATAGAGCCAGGTCGCTCCTTACTACTACAGTTCGTTACCACGAACTGTTTGAAACACTGGTCAAAGTTTGTAACTTGCAGCCCCTCCCCCAGGGACTGTGGGGGATTAAGTCATCACCAAAGACATAGTTATTATAGCTTTCGACTCTGCGGAACAAAATGGGTATCTCAAAATTTTGATCTGTTCACATTGGGAAAAAAATGAGCATGGGAGGGGGCCTAGGTGCCCTCCAATTTTTGGGTCACTTAAAAAGGGCCCTAGAACTTTTCATTTCTGTTAGAAAGAGTCCTCTTGCGACATTCTAGGACCACTTGGTCGATACGATGACCCCTGGGGAAAAGAAGAAGAAGAAAAAAAAAAAAAAAAAACACGCACCCGTGGTCTGCCTTCTGGCAAAAAATACGAAATTCCATATTTTTGTAGATAGGAGCTTGAAATTTTTGCCACAGGGTTCTCTGATACGCTGAATGCTATGGTGTGGTTTCCGTTAAAATTCTATGACTTTTAGGGAGTGTTTCCCCCTATTTTCCAAAATAAGGCAAATTTTATCAGGCTCGTAGCTTTTGATGATAAAGACTAAATTTGATGAAATCTGTATATTTAAAATCAGCAGGACAATCTGATTCTTTTTATGTATCTTTTAGCATCAAAATTATGTTTTTTAGAGTTTCGTTTACTACTGAGCTGGGTCGCTCCTTACTACAGTTCGTTACCACGAACTGTTTGAAACGACACTCCAGTGAACTAAAAGCTTTTTTACTCGACCGACTTTAAATGACAAGTAATAGTGAAGGAGCAGCTTTACTCTTTAATGGAAAGTTGATCTTTTGCTCATGTTTAGTTTAGTTAGGTCTTCAAGACAAATCACAACATATCAATCATTTCCTAAATTAAATCACTGGGCTTTGGGAAAACTGCTGGGGCCTTGTTGGCGCGCAGCAGCTAATATTCTAACCTTTATCTTACACTAAATAATTGACACTAACAAGAAAAAGAGCGAAAAAAATCACATTGAGGATTAACAGATTAATTAAATGAATATAAAAGTAAAAACAAAAGAGAAAGAATAAATGAGAGCAAAGAAGAATAGAATCACAACTAGAACATATGATTTTATATTTACTATTTACTAACTTTTTTATTAGTCACGGCGTCCTTAGTTTTTCTACATATCTTCTTTTTATAAGTATTCTTTTTTTTTTAATTTCTCTTTGTATATCTTCTTTTAAAGAATCCTTTTTGCACTTTTATTTTCGTGGTCGTTCCCATTAGCTCATATTTATTCCAGTTGCCATCGAGAATAACGATAGAATTTCGAAGTATTAAATGAAAAAAAACTAAATATAACAACACAACGACAACAACACGTAATTTCAATCTAATATAAAAAAAACGCAAAAATAAGCAATCTTGAGTTTCGTATCCGTGAAGCTAACATTTGATCAAACGGGAAAAGTTGGAACAGATACTTTGGGAGGGTCTTCAGCGCCTTCTAGAATTAAATACAAAAAAACAAGTTTTTTCAACTGAAAGTAAGGAGTGACATCAAAACTTAAAACGCACAGAAATTACTTCGTATATGAAAGAGGCTGCTTCCTCATCAACGCCCCGCTCTTTACGCTAAAGTTTGACTCTTTCTCTCAATTCTTCTTTCTAAAACAGTAAAAAACTTTAGCGTAAAGAGCGGGGCGTTGATGAGGAAGCAGCCTCTTTCATATACGAAGTAATTTCTGTGCGTTTTAAGTTTTGATGTCACTCCTTACTTTCAGTTGAAAAAACTTGTTTTTTTTATTTAATTTCTGAACGTTTTTGAATCAATGCATGTTTTGATTTTGGCTCTCCGCAGAGGAATATCAAAACGAAATTTGCATATTTTTTTTTTTTGGCTCAATGGCTTTCTCATAATTTTGATCGAATGATTTTGAGAAAAAAAGAGCGGGGGACGAAGCCTAGTTGCCCCCCGATTTTTTGGTTAATTAAAAAGGCAACTAGAACTTTTAATTTTTTACGAATCTTTTTATTGGTAAAAGATTTACGTAACTTATAAATTAGCTTACGTAAAGAACTTTTGTATTCTCATGTTTTTATTACATATATGAGGGGATTCGCCCCATCGTCAGTACCTCGCTCTTTACACTAAAGCTTAAATTTTATCCCAATTCATTAAGAATGACCCCCTGAATCACAAAAGCCGTAGAATAAGTAGTTGAAATTACCGAAAATACTTTAGCGTAAAGAGCGAGGTATTAGAAGGAGATGAGCCCCTCATATGGGTAATAATTTCTGTTTGTTTTAAGTTTTATTGCTGTTCCTTACTTCCAGCTGAAAAAGCTTTTTCACTTTTTTTTTAATTGTTTTTTTTTTTTAAATAATGCTAGTAAATCCTGCTCTCCCTTCATGGAAATTTTCTTCTCCCATTACAAATTCTCGAAGGAAAGTTCCCCCAGCATATCCCCCTCTTCTCAACCCCTCCCCCAAACCAAAAAATCCTCCTGAAAACGCCTGTATACTTCCCAATAACCATTACTATATGTAAGCACAGGTCAAAGTTTGTAACTTGTTGCCCCTCCCACGGGGACTGTGGGGGAGTAAGTCGTCCCCAAAGACATAGTTATAAGGTTTTTCGACTACGCTGAATAAAATGGCTATCTCAGGATTTTGATCCGTTGACTTTTTTTGAATTTTGCAAAAAATGCAAAATTCCACATTTTTGTAGATAGGAGCTCGAAACTTCTACAGTAGGGTTCTCTGATACGCTGAATCTGATGGTGTGATTTTCGTTAAGATTCTATGACTTTTAGGGGGCGTTTCCCCCTATTTTCTAAAATAACGCAAATTTTCTCAGGCTCGTAACTTTTGATGGGTAAGACTAAACTTGATGAAACTTATATATTTAAAACCAGCATTAAAATGCGATTCTTTTGATGTAGCTATTGGTATCAAAATTCCATTTTTTAGAGTTTTGGTTACTATTGAGCCGGGTCGCTCCTTACTACAGTTCGTTACCACGAACTGTTTGATCCTAAATACTTGTCAATTTATGGGCGATTATCCAAAAAAATTTCCAAATTATTTGGAAAAAAACTATTTTGTCCCCCCTAAAAGAAATTACTTGTACGTGCCTGCTTCCGTGTCTCTAGTTTGATCACTAATTTTACCAAGGCAACTTCCTCGTGGTGCTATAATGCATTCAACCACAGATAGTAATTTCTATTTCCATGCTAGTTCACATTTTATGTAAGAAAAATGACAGCTTGTAGTTTCCTAATAAACTTAATGGAAAATTAATCATGAAAAATAGTTTTGTTTTTAAATTACTTCTTCACCCAAGTTTTTTTTTTACTTATTTTGTGTGTAACAATTGTCCCTGCACTACTTACATATAAAATTGGTCAGTGTTCATGACTCTTACCCAATAACGAGTCTTCAGCCTATGTAGAATTTGTGCCACAGTATACAACAGGTACCTGAAGTCAAGCGAGTAGTTATCATTATGCATTCTGTAGATTTAACTGCAATGGTGAAGGATCTTATACGTGGCTTCGGAAAGTCAATGGTGTTTTGTCTCATGGCTAGTGGATCCAGTTGTATCTTTCTGGAAAATAATTTTTGGGGGTTTGGTGTAAGGGGATTTTGAGGTTAATGGGGTAAAATATATTTTCCTTCCTTTAAATCACGAAGGAATTACGCTACGATTTTCTCTGCTCTGTAGGCTCTGCTACCAATTTATATAGATTTAACTATTGACAGCAACTTCCATTTTAGTGTAAGTTCCATTATTACAACTTCCATAATAACAACTTCCATTACAATATCCCATTATAATATTCCATTATAACAACTTCCATTATTTTTCCTTAAAGAATTTGACATCATATACTTTTCAGATGAATTCAATGGAAAATTATCTCTGAAGGAAGAGGAGTTTGAAAAACCATTATTAAATATACAAAAAGTTCAGTCAGTCCAGACTACTAGTTCCTCAATGTCAAGGAATACTCCAGAACGAGAAACATCAAAGGACCAGACGATCCAGCTGATTGGTGTTGAATACCGTACATACGTCGCGGTCCTTGCTGCTATACTCACTGTTGGGATTGTTATTACCACAATGGTCTTTATATGGTTAATAGTGAAGTGTTTCCAGAAAAAGAAGGCAATGGGTAGTAAAAACTGTTGGGAAAAATGGTGTAAGCGAAGGACAGTTCAGCCTTCTAATGAACTTTATGGGTTTGCTAGAATGTCAGGTGAATCGGATAGTGACACTTCATCAACTGTATATCAAGAACCATATCGAGCAACAACTTTACCTATAAATCATACAAGTGTTGTTTCTCAAGACGAGATAGAAACTTTAATGAGAAGAGACCGAAGCGTCATGTTAACGCCAAGAAGTAAGTATGACATTTTCATTTTCTTAAATTACCAAGGATAAGTGGAAAAAAGTACGAAGGATAGTGAAAAATGAAATCTGTTGAATTGACCTGGTTAGGTGGAAGCTTAACCAGCCTGTTTATATATATATATATATATATATATATATATATATATATATATATATATATATATATATATATATATATATATATATATATATATATATATATATATATATATATATATATATACTATAGGCAAGTTTGTATTCTCCTGGTGAGCCATTGTGTTGGGTTGTTGCCTCTGAATTATTTGTCTTTTTTTACTGTTTTTAATATTTTGTAAATGACGACTTATACTTACTCACGACACGACTGCCTGTCCATGGATTATTCTTTATGGTTTATTGTGTATGGCTATGCTGTTTGACCTATATAATCGTGTGGATGAGTTGGATTAAGGCCTCGTTCAATTACTGATCTGTATTAATTACTAATGTAGGAAAACAATCTTCCTTTTCTCCTTCTGTCTTCCTTTTTTTTTCTTTTTTTTGTGCTGTTGCATTGGTGATTTCTTTTTTATTATATATATAATCAGAAATTGGGAACAATCAGGAATTCACTATTCAATGGAAAAAACCTTCATTGGCAAATATGTAGTTTTTGGCAGAAGTGGGTGCCGAAAAAAAAACGAAATATGGGAGAAAGCAAAAAAATGAGCCAAAAGTATGCAGCCCCAAATAGATTTAAAAAGTGTAGCTACTCTTTGAAGGGATAGCTACCTTTGGGAATCAACAGATCGTTAATGTTTGAATTCATATGGACGACCAAATCTAACTAACTAGTTTTGCTTAATTATTTTGACGGCTCAACATTGCAACACTGACAAAAATTCGGTACTGCCTTAACAACTTCACAATTTTGGAGCAACCAGAAGAAAAATATTAGAAAATAGTGATTTTTCAGTTATCAATAGACCTAAGATGGGTCCACGGGGAAAAGCTGTTTTATTTTGGTTTTCTTGGTACTTTAAGCTGCACTTGGAGGAATTGAAGAGGATACTATTTTGTTTCTCACTCAAAAGTAAATAAAACCGACAACTCATAAAATTAATTATTTGCCATAACAAGGCCTGTAACAAAACGAGTTGAGACTTTGGCACTGCAAGTCATAAATAATGAGAGGCTAAGAAGCTATTTTGCCTGCCTTAAAGGGCAACAGAGGGTCAACTTAAAGGGCTTTCAAAAATTAAAGGGCAACGGAGGCACACGCTGGAATCCAGTTTGAATGGCCCATTCACAATGAGGTTTTAATGATACCTGGATTTAGCTAGCGGTATTTTGAGCCAATCAGATTTTTTTAAGGCCTTTCTGATTGGCTGAAAAATCATATGAAAAAATCTGATTGGCTCAAATTAGAAATAGCTAAATGTCAGTATTAACAAAATATTATTGCATAAATGGGCTTATTGACACTCGCAACTCCTTTTATATTAATCAATGGCCCTCTTGAATCCTCTCTGTAGCTCAAAACTTTGTTAGGTTGAAATATTTCCTGTGTTTTTTCTATTCTCTATTTCTATAAATGAATTATCTCAATTGTACCTAGAGAGTAAATGCATCTTTCGTGAAATAAAACAAGTAAATTAGGGTGGTATCTAGCAATTATATTTTAGGAAGTTTTTTAAAAGATTCTGCTAAGTAAAGACTTTTGTTCTCTCTAGAATGGAAAGAAAGACATTGCTAGGCTTTCACGCGTTATTTTATAGAATTTAGGGAGTTTGGGATGGGAAAGTATTTTCACTTTTCCTTTAGAGAAGGATGGGAATCAAGCGATGGGAATCATAGGGTGTGGGGTTAAATTGAGGAAGCCCCATTTTTAACAATGTTTGTCGTACATCAACGTGTGCCACATTTCAAAACTCTTTGACCCATACCTACTTCTAGTTTAGAAATATAGCTATTCAGGTTTCGTTGAGGGGTACTTGTTACTTACGATGAGGTTCAGACAGCAAAGTCGAGTTTCTTTCCCCTCTTTTGCAGTTCTGTGCGCAAGCTTTTTTTTTTAAATTGAAAAGCAAAAATTAAATTCCTCAAAATTGTCTAAAACTCCACTATAACCCATCATTACATATTAAAGGAAAGATGGTTCGAGCTATGTACTAATTGGGTAATAAGCGAAGGATTGGCTTTGGGCCTTTTATGAATCCTATGTGTATGTCAAACAGTTCGTGGTAACGAATTGTAAGTAAGGATCGACTCGGCCCAGTAGTAACTGAAACTTAAAAAACGGAATTTTGATACCAATAAATACATTAAAACAGAAGTTTGATAACAATGAATGGATAAACAATTGGTTTTCTTGCGTCTATTCTAAATTTATAACATACATTAAATTTAGTTTTACCCATCAAAAGCTACGACCCTGAGAAAATTTTTCTGATTTTCGAAAAAGAGGAGAAACATCCCCAAAATTCAAGGATTTTTTTTTGAGAAATTGCACCTTCGGATTCAGTAATCAGAAAACCCTACTGTGGGGTTTTCAATCCCCATAGTTAAAAATGAGGAATCTAGTATTTTTGCCAAAAAAAAAGATCACGCATGCGTTCTTCCCTGGGGTTGTTGTCTCGAACCAGTGATCCTAGAAGATTAAGAGAGGGCTTATTTGAACGGAAATTAAAGTTTCTAGTGTACTTTATAAAAAACCAAACTATTGTAAATTTTGAGATAGCCATTTTGCTCATTATTGTTGAAAGGTCCAATAACTATGTCTTTAAGGATGACATGACCCCCCACAGCCCCGGAGGATAAGCCTTAAGTTATGAAATTTTTTGTTTATTATCGCATTTGTTATTAAGAAGTATGCAGACATTTTCTGGAGGGATTTTCCGGGGTGTTGATTTATTACGGGGAAATTTCCCTATTGGGATGGAAGTTATCGGGGGTGAAATTTCAAGTGGAAATTTTACACGGGGGAATTTGCCAGAGTTGATGTACAAAATTCATTTTATTTGTCTTGATTCCTCGTCGGCGACTCCATTTTACATGTGGAAATGCTCTGGGGGAACTCTCCGGAGAAAATTTTTAGCGAAGTTTCAATTCTCTTGGGGACTTTTACTTAGAGGGGAAATTTCGATTGGAGATATTCTCTTTGGTTGAGTTATCACAGGGAAAAGATTTCCACGGGGAAATTTTCTACAGGAGAAACTTTCCATTGGCGGGTATTTCCGTGAAAAAATTTCCACACAGGGTGGATTCCACTATGACATGAAAAACGATCAGAAATAAAAAATGTGTCTATTTTAAATGAAAGTATGTTAAGGAGTATTTTTCTGGCAGAATCGTCCAAATGAATTTTCTGAGGGGGATTCGCAGCGAGAAAGGAATTTTACGTGGGAGGAGGTTTCTGCAGAGGAATCATTCCTGGGGGAATCTTCCTTGGAGGGTAGATGGATTTCCTGGGATTGTTTGAAAAACGATAAGAAATTAAATAAAAACAAACATTACTTTCAACTGAAAGGACGAAGCAACATTAAAACTTAAAACGAACAAATTTTTTTCCAAATATGAGGAGGCTATCCCCTCCTCATTACCTCGCTCTTCAAGATAAAGTTTGACCATTTTTAACAATTATTTAGGAACGGTCCTGAAAGACGAAGGCCATTTTCTTAGAATCAGAACCCTTTTTAAAAGTACTCAGGAAAAACTTTATCGTTAAGATTGGTATTGGGGTTAGATAGCCTCCTTATATACGTAATAAAATCTGTTGATTAAAGCTTTAACGTTACTTCTTATTTTCAGTAGAAAAAACTTGTTTTACATTGCTAATTTTAAATATTTAAGTTTCATTAAGTTTAGTCTTACCAATGAAAATCTCTGAGCCTGAGAAAATTTGCCTCATTTTCGGAAAATGGGGAAAATGCTCCTAAAATTCATAGAATCTTAAATTAAAATCATACCATCAGATTCAGCGTATCACAGAACTCTGCTATAGGGGTTTCAAGTTTCTATCTACAAAAATGTAATTTTTTTCTCTAGGAATGATTTTATCGACTCAGTGGTCCTAGAATATCGCAATGGGGCTCATTCGAACGGAAATAAAAGTTTTAGTGCCCTCTTTAAGTGACAAAGGAATTCGAGGAAAATTAGGCCCCCTCCCACGCTCAATTTTTCCCAAAGTCACCGGATCATAATTTTGAGATAGCAATTTTCAGTATAGTTGTTTATGACTATGTCTTTGGAGATGACTTCATCCCCCACAGTCCCCGCGGGAAGGGCTGCAAGTTATAAACTTTGCCCAATGTTTACATATAGTATTGGTTATTGGGAAGTATACAGACATTTTCTTGGGGGATTTCTTCTTTGTAGTGATCGGGGGGAGGTGTTTACCTAGGAGGATCTTTCCATTTTGAAGTTTTTAATGGGGGAAGAGAATTTTTCTATGAAGGGGGCATCGAGTTTTCCATCATTATTTAAAAACCCATCAAAAATAAAATAAAAAAACAAGTTTTTTCAACTAAAAGTAAAGAGCAACAATAAAATTTAGAACAAACAAGAATTATTACGTATATTAGGGGGTTCGCCCCCTCGTCAATACCTTTAAAAAAACTATTTATTCAAATTAAACGGCCTTAGTGATTCAGGGGTCATTGTTAAAGAATTGGAACAAAATTCGAACTTTAGCGTAAAGAGCGGGGCGTTAACGAGGGGGCGAACCCTCTCAAATACGTCATAATTTCTGTTCATTTTGAATTTCGATTACTTTTAGTTGAAAATTTTGTTTTTTTTTATTTAATTCTATAGTAATAACAATTAATGGTGTATGATTTCTAGCACTTATTAACACCATGACATGACACGGCATTTGAAATAATCGTAATGTTAGTTTTTGCCCACGCAGTCGCGTGCGCAAAAATGAGAGGAGGGAAAAAGGTATTTGTCATAATAAATTCAAGTGAAATATATAAAACATACGCTGAAGATAATAACAATATTGATATAGGTTATAATTTATTCTACATACGTCCTATACTACATAACCTTGACATAATTGCAAACACCCTGCAGATGAACTAAAATAAAGATATCAATCAAGTTGGGGGGGGGGGGGGGGAGGGAAGAACTGTAAGCAAGGAGTATTCGTACTAATAGTAACTGGACTTTAAACGATGGAATAAAAAAAAAATTATGGATGAAAAGAAATGGCTTTTGTGATGATTTTAAATAAGTAAAATTCATTAATTTAAAGCCCCCCCCCCCAAGAGTTAAGAACGTAATAGAATTTACTTGATATAATTCTAAAAACAAATTATTGACAGCGTTTCGTGTTGTTTGGGAGACCTGATTTTCTTGAGTGTTGTTAAGATGTGGTTGCTGAGATTTTGAGGTTTGAGGTTGCTGATCTATTTGTGTTCGTTGTTGTTGTGATACTTATTGCCATTGCCTAAAATTCTCGCAGAACTTTCAGTTTTATTAAATTGAAGTTGCTAATTCTGCCTGCTTGGCAAATATTTGCATAGCTGAAATCCGAATTTGGAGGCTTTTATCAGTAGCCTGTTGTTTTTCACGCATAAATGGTCTCACAACTTCCTCTCAGACAAACATTTGCTTTTTTGATAGCGGAATTCTAATGTTATTTTTCTTATAAGGTGTCAAACTGAATTCTAATATTGTCTTTTCAATTTACAGATCGTGTTTATTTGTATTTTACTGCTTCTTAATTCAGAATCAAGATGCCGAGTCACAATCTGTCTGTGATTGAATTGCTAGACACGAAGAGTTTATTTGATGAAAAGAACTTTTTTTCTGTAGAACAGACTAAGGGATCTAAGCCAAATTTCTGCTAAAAATATTTTGATAAAAAAAAAGTGCGGGCCAGTCATATGAAGTAGAAAACAGGTTGTATCTTCAGATTATAAAAAGGGGGTTTAAAAAAAGAAGAAGCATGCTTTAATGGAAAAAGCTGTATATTAGAGCGTCGTTGCTGGATTATAGCCAATATAAAAGATTGTTCAGCTTATTCGAGCCATCGCACTAGCGCCAACTAAATTAGGAGCAATGTCTCTTCCATTTATTAGCCTTTTTTCTGTCAGATTGTATAGAAGGTACAATCACAAAGCCTTAGGGCAGAGGGGCACATTTGACCGGGAATTGTGTGAACAGCCACCCCCCTCTCCTTCCCTAGCCTTTTCTGCTCTTGGGTTCATTGACTTGTTATATTAATTAGTTTCTGCTTGATGTAGGTTATAATGTTGCTTTTTACTTTTTTTGCAGAGCTTACATTTTTAAGTATTTTAAAATAAATCATTACCGCAGATCCAAATTATAATATATAAAATGTTAAACATTAATTAGATTCAGCTAAGGGACACACACTAAGTTCAAGTTCAGCATATTTAGGCAAAAAGCAGCAAAAAAATAAATTAAGAAAACAAATTAATCAGAAATAGAACATATTGCCTAAAAGAGGTTGAAAGTTGGATTTTATCTTCAGATTTGAAACAGAAGAAGCGTTCGTTCATTTTCAAATGAACGAAGTTCCACTTAATGAAGTTTTAAATTTGAGTGTGCTTTCTAAAAGACAAATAATGTTATTTGGTCTATTTTACATATGTTATTACTGCAGATCCATGTTAGGTGGCAAATCAAAATGATATGCTTGTCAGTCGAATCTCGATCCCTCTTTTAAGATTCTCGAAGTATGTTCAAGCTTCATCTTAGTTCAAGGCATACACAATATCCGTTTATTTTTTCAAAATACACTACATCTTCGTTTCCTAGTTACAGAAATAGATAAGGAATGGAGCATTTGATATTAAAATCAATTTTAAAATAACTGAAATGCCTAAAAATCTTCCTTGTACCAGCTACTGTTCCTTTATTACAGAAAACTGAAACAATTCACAAATCCCAGAAGATAACTTTTTTAAATTTCTGATCAATTGTAATTTTTCGTGTCTAGCTTTATGTATCATAACTGTATATAATATTTTTTCATTATAGATTTTCAGCCACCGTCTTGTCGAACTGTTGGTAGTCAAAATGTCGTTCGATACCCATTTCAACCCTTATGCCAATCTCAAGTGATATATTCATCTTATATGACTCCTGCACGGTTGCCAGAAAAACATTATGCATCCTCCAGCATCTTAAAGGTATTTTTCTCTTTTTTATATTTTTGACTTAAATATTTATATCTGTTATTTTTATATTTTAATTTTTTTTAGATTTTTGGCTTAAAAGCTACGTGCATGTTTTAACTTCTAAAACTGACAATACACTGCAAGGGGCAACAGGGTCTAGCAATACATAATACTCCTCTGATAACCTAGGGACAGATACATTCCACTTTAAAAGGAATAAATAAACACTACGCTAATTTCTTTTTTGTTAGGGCTTTTTATTTTGCTATAAGTTTTTTTTCCTTTTCTGAACACCTATTAAAAAAAAAAAAAACAAGGAATTACTTTTCTAGTCTTTTTCACTGGTTTTATACTCGCTTCCCTGCTAGAATTTCTCTTGTCCTTTTTCATGTCTGAAAAGTAATCCCAATAGTGTTAACCTCCTTTTTCTAGCCTTGTCAGGTTTGTGAGTGCTTCGACTGAAATAACTGTGGCTATTCTTGAGCATTAGGCTAATATGTAAATGCAAAGTCTCATTTTAGAAAAGAAAATGGCTAAACTTCCTTCTTTTCAAAAACTATCTTTCCCAAAAGTCGTCCAAACGGCTAGAAGTTACCCCTTCTCCAGTTTTCTTTTTTTTTTTTTTTTTTTTTTTTTTTTTTTTTTTTTTTTTTTTTTTCTTTTTTTTTTTTTTAGTACAATCAAGGTAAGGTGAGACGATTAATAATTATTATTAATATTGGAAAAAGTAACAGAAAATTTGAAGATTTTTGCCTCTGTTCAACAGTGTGCGCGTTATCTCGAGCATAGCTTCTTTTAAAGGCTAGTTTTTTCATTGGCATGTTTATTTTGACTATGGTAGTTATCTTGACAAGGAGAAAAATTGGGTTCCTTTGTTGTCGTAACAGGTAGGTTCAGGTTTAAGACAGATGAGTTAATTTGACGCTGTAGAACTGGCTAATTAGGACTACGCTAGCACAGTATTAATGACATAGCTATAACAGTTTTTATGTACGAAATACAACTTGAGAAAGAAATAAAACAGATTGAAAAGTATCTAAAAAAACAAATTTATAGATAAAAAAAAACTCCGAATACAGTAAAGCTTTCCTACAAAAAAAAATCCACATTCAGGGAAAGAAAATGAATTTAAAAATAGCAATTGGTCAATATAATGAATTGCATGTATAGCAGTCTGATGGACGAGAAGTTGAGAATTTCCTAAAACTATTTGGATCGAAATATCCCGTGAATGTGTGTGTGTTATCAGAGTTAATCATACAAAAACAGTGATTCAATTATTAGTGAAGGTTAAATTATTTTAAATAAAAATACAAATATTCTTGCATCCAAGTAAAGAACGATCAAAACTCAAAAGTAGAATAATTACCATTTATTAATTACCATATTACCAAATAATTACCCCCATCCAGCCCCCCATGTCCTCGGATCCGATTTGAACTGAAAATGGAGTATCTGAGACTTAAGATTCTTCCATATATCCGGTTTCATTAAGATATGATCACCCATTCATGAGATACCCCGATATTTACCATTTACAAGAATTACGGTTTCCCCCTCCAACTCCCCCCAATATCTCTGGATCTGGTAGGGATTTAAAATAATAGTTCTAAAACACAAGATCCTTCTAAATATCAAATTTCATTGAGATCTTATCACCCGTTCGGAAGTTATAACTAGCTCATTTTTTTATTTTTCCGAATTATGGAGTATTGGAGGGGCCACCACCACCTTCAGTTGCCTTTCCTCAAATAATCGTACTGAAGCATTGCTCCCCATTTACTTAAAAGACAAAAAGGACTAGAAACGTGTAAAACATATGTTAATTAACGAATTTTCGAAGTTGATTATAGAATACGACTACGAATGGAATTATGACTGTAAATTTCGAATTACCGCATAGTTACGACTACGAATGGAGGAACTTTCGCAAACTAAAGGTCAAACCTACAATGTGTTTGACCTTTCTTTAATATTAGTGCATATTAAAGTGAATAGAGTTCAAAATTAAACCAATTTACAAAAAAAAATTATTGAAAAAGACCAGAGCTTGCATCAAAAGAAGAACCAGCTACTGCTATTCTCAATCAAACACTATTCCATGTATTCTTCGTACGAAATAAAGACGAAAGCAAGTTCTGTCGAGTATTCCATTCTCCTATCTCATTTGATTCTAAGATATTTACAAGTTTCTGTTTTTCCCAAGCGTCAGCTCTCTTCTAATCAACAGAAACAGTTGGGAAATAGATCTCTCGATATACAAATAGTTTTTTTTCGGATCTTGGATGTTAAAAGATACCTTTTTCATTCAAACAAATGGTTTTCAACAACGTTCCCAAATTTTTGAATATGTTTTTCAGTTTTCTTCAGCACTCTTGCGAAATTATGTTGTTTCATATAGCGTCTGATGAGTAGCCCAGGCAGGGATATTCCAGCTGCAAAAGTACTGGCAGCGCTCATACTTATTTATACCATCATGTACGGAATTATCAGTTGTATCTGACTACTTTTCAAAATGGGTACATATTCATCGTTTTCTTGCAACCCCTTAAGCTATTTAGATAACAACTGTTCTAAGTGGGTCATTTATGTAGAGCCATCTTCAAATAACCCTTCTATTTAATAGTTTTTTTTTTAATGACCTGGTAGATGAACAAGTTTTTTTTATAGATCGATGAGACGGTTTTGGTAGAAGGTATGACATAATTTTGACTCGCGCAGCCCTTGCAACCGAGAATCTTTTACTGCCAGGCTTGTGATCAAGGCGAGGGCTCAGGTGTTGGTTTTGGCACAATTAATTTTTTCGTACTTTTCGTACACTTTTTATGTCCTATGTGTGTCTTTTTTTGAGATTCTCAGGAAATACATGTTCCCCTAAAACTCTTGCATCCATACCTGACCCTCGTGCATATTACAATGAAAAGGAGATTGTACGATTTGTAAAATAAAAATATATAGGATAATTTAAAATATTGACAAATATAGGGCTTCATATACTTATAGCAAGAAAGAATGAAATGCTTATGAGCTACTGAAAAAAACTATGATGTTGATGATTTTAAACTTGAATTTTTAATTGCTTCTTAATCTATTTAAATTTGTTTTGTACCATTCAGGTTTTTGATCCAGCCACATGCTCAATGGCTACTGAAAACAATGGTTATAGTCACTCTAATGGCCGTTACAGCTAGATATCCTGAATACCTACAGACGAGGGGTTGCTCACTGTCCGCTACCTATTGTGCACGTCAGAACACCACTGTTCCGTCTTCCACGCATGGAACGTTTCTAAGCGTGCGCAGTGCAGTTCGTCCATCCAGTGTACGTGATTTTTGAAAGTAGCCGACTGTTTGAGCATACTACAACAAGAAAGCTTCTTCATTTTGTACATATATATTAATTACCATCGGTAATTTAAATTAATATTGATAAAGTTTATCGTTTATTTTATCAATGATATACTCCTGTATAAATAATAAACGTGATTATCTTTTAGACTACTTGAATTTTTCTGAAAGTTGAAGTTTTGAAAGTAGACAACTGTTCTGGCATACTATAGCATGAAAGCCTCTTCATTTTGTCCATATATATCAATTACCATCGGTAATTTAAATTAATATTGATAAAGTTTATCGTTTCTTTTATCAACGATATACTCCTGCATAAATAATAAACGTGATTCCCTTTTAGACTTAGACTAGTGATTCTCTTTTACTTGAATTTTTCTGAAAGTTGAAGTTTTGAAAGTATACGACTGCTCTGGCATGCTACAACAACAAAGCCTTTTCATTTTGTAAATATATATCAATTACCATCGGTACTTTAAATTAATATATATATATATATATATATATATATATATATATATATATATATATATATATATATATATATATATATATATATATATATATATATATATATATATATATATATGTATTAAATAAAAAAACAAGTTTTTTGAAATGAAAGTAAGGAGCTACCTTAAAACTTAAAACGAACAGAAATTACTCCGTATATGAAAGGGGCTTTTCCTCCTCGACACCCCGCTCCTTACGCTAAAGTTTTTTATTGTTTTAAAAAGTAGAGTTAAGAGTCAAACTTTAGCGTAAGGAGCGGGGTTTTGAGGAGGAAAAGCCCCTTTCATATACGGAATAATTTCTGTTCGTTTTAAGTTTTAAAGTCGCTCCTTACTTTCATTTAAAAAAACTTGTTTTTTTATTTAATTTCTGAAAGTTTTTGAATTAATGCATGTCTGATTTTGGCTCTTCGTACATAAATTGTAAAAATGAAATTTGCATATTAATTCTTTTTTTGGCTAAATGGCTTTCTCTTAGTTTTGATCAGACGATTTTGAGAAATAAGGGGTGGGGAAGGAGGTCTAGTTGCCCTCCAATTTTTCGGTTACTTAAAAAGGCAACTAGAACTTAAGAATTTTTTATTAGTAAAAAAAATACGTAACTTAAGAATTAACTTACGTAACAAACTTTTATATTCTTATATTTTTGATTATATATATGAGGGGGTTGGTCCCCTCGTTAATACCTCGCTCTTTACACTAAATCTTGTTTTATCCCAATTCTTTAAGAATGACCCCTGAATGAGAAAGGCCGTAGAATAAATAGTTGAAATTATTTAAAAAAAATTTAGCATAAAGAGCGAAGTATTTATCTCCTCCTAAATACATCGCTCTTTATGCTAGAGTATTTTTAGAACCCCTCATATGTGTAATAATCTCTGTTCATTTTAAGTTTTAATGCTTCTCCTTACTTTCAATTGAAAAAACTTTTTCATGTTTACATTTTCATTGTTTTTTTTTATAGTAATGCTAGAAAGTCCTGCGCCCTTTTTATTGAATTTCTCTTTCCCCATGAAATATTCCTCCAAGGAAAGATCCTCCCATATAGCCCCTCCCCTGAACCCCACACCCAAACCAAAAAATCCCCCTGATAACGTCGGTACACTTCCCAGTAACCATTACTGTATGTAAACATTGGTCAAAGTTTGTAACTTGCAGCCCCTCCCCCAGGGACTGTGGGGGGTAAGTCATCCCCAAAGACATAGTTATTATGGTTTTCGACTATGCGGAACAAAATGGCTATCTCAAAATTTTGATCCATTGACTTTGGTAAAAAAATGAGCGTGGGAGGGGGCCTAGATGCCCTCCAATTTTTTTGGTCACTTAAAAAGGGCACTAGAACTTTTTATTTCCGTTAGAATGAGCCCTCTTGCGACATTCTAGGACCACTTGGTCGATACGATGACCCCTGGGAAAAAAAAAAACAAAACAAAAACAAACAAACAAATAAACACGCACCCGTGATTTGTCTTCTGGCAAAAAATACAAAATTCCACATTTTTGTAGATAGGAGCTTGAAACTTCTATAGTAGGGTTCTCTGATACGCTGAATCTGATGGTATCATTTTCGTTAAGATCCTACGACTTTTAGGGGGTGTTTCTCCCTATTTTCTTAAATAAGGCAAATTTTCTCAGGCTCGTAACTTTGTATGGGTGAGACTAAACTTGATGAAACTTATATATTTAAAATCAGCATTAAAATGCGATTCTTTTGATGTAGCTATTGATATCAAAATTCAATTTTTTAGAGTTTTGGTTACTATTGAGCCGGGTCGCTCCTTACTACAGTTCGTTACCACGAACTGTTTGATACGGAGTAATTTCTTTTCACTTTAAGTTTAAATGTCGTTCCTTACTTTCCGTAAAAAAAAACTTGTGTTTTTTATTTAATCAATCAAAAAGTTTGTGGCAATGAACTGTAAGTACGGAGCAACCCGGCTCAATAGTAACTGAAACTCTAATAAACAAAATTTTGATACCAATAGATATATCAAAAGGATTGGATTTTAATACTGACTTTAAATATTTAAATTTCATCAAGTTTAGTCCTACTCATCAAAAGTTACAAGCCTGAGAAAATGTCTCTTATTTTCAAAAAAGGGGGGAAAACCTCTAATATTCATATAATCTTAATGAAAATTACACCA
Source organism: Artemia franciscana (assembly GCF_032884065.1). Classification (NCBI taxonomy): domain Eukaryota; kingdom Metazoa; phylum Arthropoda; class Branchiopoda; order Anostraca; family Artemiidae; genus Artemia; species Artemia franciscana. The sequence goes on from NC_088867.1 coordinate 56,471,919, forward strand.
TAAGATTCAGCATATCAGAGAACCCTACTGTAGAGCTCGCAAGCTCCTACCTGCAAAAATATGGAATTTTGTATTTTTTGCCCGAAGAAAGATCACAGATGTGTATTTATTTGTTTATTTGTTATTTCTGTTTATTTTTTCCAGGGATAATCTTATTGACCATGTGGACCTAGAATAATGCGAAAGGGCTCATTCAAACATAAACTAAAAGTTCTAGTACCCTTTTCAAGTGACCAAAGAATTTGGAGGACAACTAGGCCCCCCTCCAACGCTCATTTTTTCTCAAAGTCACCGGACCAAATTTTGAGACATAAATTTTTTTCATCATAGTCGAAAAATCGTCATAGTCGAAAAAATAGAGGACGACTTAATCCCCCACAGTTCCCGGGAGAACGGCTGCAAGTTATGAACTATGCCTATTGTTTACATGTAGTATTGGTTATTGGGATGTATACAGAGGTTTTCATCGGGGTTTTTTTCTGATGGGGGGGGGGGTTGGAGAGAGGGTTACGTGGGAGGATTTTTTCATGGAGGAATATTTCATGGGAGAAGAGAATTTTCCATGAAGAAGGCACTGGATTTCCCAGCATTAGTTAAAAATTTATCAGAAATTAAAAAAAAACTAGTTTTTTCAAGTGAAAGCGAGGAGTAGCATTAAACCTTATAGCGAACAGAAATTATTACGTAAATGAGGGGGTTCACTCCCTCATCAATACCTCGCTCTTTACGCTTAGGTTTTTCAGTGCATTGAAAAGAGCTATTTACGTTGATTAAACGGTTTTTGTGATTCACGGTTCATTCTTAAAGAATTAGAACAACAGCTCGTGGTAACAAACTGTAAGTAATGAGCGACCCGGCTCGATAGTAACTGAAACTATAAAAAAAACGGAATTTTGATGCCACTAGATACATCAAAGGAAGTGCATTTTCATGCTAATTTTAAATATATAAGTTTTATCAAGTTTAATACTACTCATCAAAAGTTATGAGCTTGAGAAAATTTGTCTTATTTTCGAAAAAAGTATTAATTTAAGTTTGTCTTACCCATCAAAAGCTCCAAGCCTACAAAAATGTTTCTGATCTTTGAAAAAAGAGGGAAAGACCCCCTTGACGCTATAGAATTTTAATGAAAATCACACGATCTGATTCAGCGTATTAGAGAACCCTACTCTATAGATATCAAACTCTTATCTGCAAAAATGTGGAATTTTGCTCTTTTTGCCAGAAGCAAGTGTTTATTTATTGTTTTTATTTTTTTCCAGGGGCTATCGTATCGACCCAGTGGTCATAGAATGTCTTGAGAGCGCTCATTTGAATATAAATTAAAAACACTAGTGTATTTTTTAATTGACCAAAAAACTGGAGGGTAACCACGCCCCCTCCAACTCTTATTTTTCCCAAAGTCACCGGATCAAAATTTCTAGGTAACCATTTTGTTCAGCATAGTCAAAAAATCTAGTAAAAATGTCTTTAAGACTGACTTGATCCTCCAGATTCCCTGGGGAAGGGCTGCAAGCTATGAATTTTTCCCATTGTCAAACAGTTCGTGGTAACGAACTGTAGTAAGGAACGACCCGGCTCAATAGTAACCAAAACTCTAAAAACACGGAATTTTGATACCAATAGTTACATCAAAAGAATTGCATTTTGATGTTGATTTTAAATATAAGAGTTTCATCAAGTTTAGTCTTACCCATCAAAAGTTACGAGCCTGAGAAAATTTGCCTTTTTTTAGAAAATAGGGGAAAACACCCCCTAAAAGTCATAAAATCTTAACGAAAATCACACCATCAGATTCAGCATATCAGAGAACCCTATTGTACAAGTTCCAAGATCCTATCTACAAAAATGTGGAATTTTGTATTTTTTGCCAGAAGACAAATCACAGATGCATGTTTATTTGTTTGTTTGTTTGTTTTGTTTTTTTTTTCTTTTTCCCAGGGGTGATTGTATCGACCCAGTGGTCCTAGAATTTTGCGAAAGGGCTCATTCAAACGGAAATGAAATGTTCTAGTGTCCTTTTTAAGTGGCCAAAAAATTGGAGGGCACCTAGGCCCCCTCCAACGCTCATTTTTTCCCAAAGTTGTCGTATCAAAATTCTGAGATAGCCATTTTATTCAGCATAGTCGAAAAACCTTATAGCTATGTCTTTGGGGACGAATTACTCCCCCACAGTCCCCGTGGGAGGGGCTGCAAGTTACAAACTTTGACCAGTGTTTGCATATAGTAATGGTTATTGGGAAGTGTAGAGACGTTTCCAGGGGAATTTTTTGGCTGGGAGGAGGGGTTGAGAAGAGGGGATTATGTGGAGGAAACTTTCTATGGAGGAATTCGTCATGGGAGAGGAAGATTTCCATGAAGGGGCGCAGCATTTTCTAGCATTACTTAAGAAAACAATGAAAAAATAAATATGAAAAAGTTTTTTCAACTGAAAGTAAGGAGTAGCACTAAAACTTAAAACGAAGAGAAAATATTACGCATATAAGGAGTTCACCTCCTCCTAATACCTCAATCTTTACGCTAAAGCATTTTTAGTAATTTCAACTATTTATTCTACGGCCTTTGTGATTCAGGGGACCAAATTTAGGCTTTTATGTAAAGAGCAAGGTATTGACGAGTGGGCGAACCCTCTCATATACGTAGTAAAAACAACCGAATATAGAAGTTTGTTACATAAGCTAATTTGTAACTTACGAATATCTTTTACTAATGAAAACGTTCGTAAAAACTAAAAGTTCTAGTTGCGTTTTGAAGTACCCAAAAATGGGAGGGCAACTGGGCCTCCTACCCCCCTACTTTTTTCTCAAAATCTTTCGATCAGAACTATGGTAAAGCCATTTAGCCAAATAAATAAATATGCAAATTTCGCTTTAATTATTTATCTGCGGAGAGACGGAATAAAAACATGGATTAACTAAAAAACGTTCAGAAATTAAATTAAAAACAAACAAGTTATTTTAACTGAAAGTAAGAAGCAACATTTAAACTTAAATGGAGCAGAAACTACTCAATATATGGAATGGGCTGTTCCCTCTTCAACGCCTTGCTCTTTACGCTAAAGTTTTTACTGTTTTAAAAAGTAGATTTGAGAGAAAGAGTCAAACTTTAGCGCAAAGAGTGAGGCATTGAAGAGGGAACAGCCCCTTTCATATACGGGGTAATTTCTGCTCGTTTTAAGTTTTAATGTCGCTCCTTACTTTCAGTTAAAAAAACTTGTTGTTTTATATTTAATTTACATATAGTATTGATTATTGGGAAATATACAGACGTTTTCAGGGAGCATTTTTCTGGTGGGGGGGGGAGACGGTTATGTGGGACGATCTTTCTATAGAGTAATTTTTAATTGGGGAAAAGAATTCTTCGTGAAGGGGGCATGGGATTTCCCAGTATTGTTTCAAAACGATCAGAAATTAAATAAAAAAAGTTTTTTTTCAACCGAAAGTAAGGAGCAACATTAAAACTTAAAGAGAAAAGATTTTTTTTTACGTAGAGGAGGGGGCTGGCCCCATCGTCAATACCTCGCTCTTTGCGCTAAATATTTTCTTAGTACTTTCAAAAGGGCTCTCTATTCTAATTAAACGGCCTTTGTGATTCAGTCGTCAGTCTTAAAAAATTGGAACAAAATTCGAATTTTAGCGTAAAGACTAAGATATTGACGAGGGGGTGAACCCCCTCATATACGTAATAAATTCTGTTCGTCTTAAATTTTAGAGTTGTTCCTTACATTCAGTCGAAAAAACTATTTTTTATGTTAAGTAAGATTTAAATTCCTATAAAGCATGGATATTAAGTTCATGGCTGCATTCCAGTGGCATATTCAAGTTCTTAAAAAAAAATTAAATAAAAAAAAAGTTATTTTTAACTGAAAGTAAGGAACAACATTAAAACTTAAAACGAAAAGAAATTACTCCGTATATGAAAGGGGCTGTTCCCTCCTCAACACCCCGCTCTTTACGCTAAAGTTTGACTCTTTCTCTCAACTCTGCTTTTTAAAACGCTAAAATAATTTAGCGTAAAGAGCGGGGAGTTGACTATTGTTATAAAAATTCTGTTTTTAGAGTTTCGGTTACTATTGAGCCGGGTCGCTCCTTACTACACTTCGTTACCAGGAACTGTTTGATAACCTGAATATCCCAGAAAAGAACTCATATGAGTTTGTTTTTCTTGACAGATACGTCAGAATGGGCTGTTTACAAAAATTCATTTGTAAAATAAAAATAAATTCATTAATAAATATAAAGTTCAGTTGTCCCAAAAAGAAAAAAGCTATCATCGTTCAAATCAAGAGGCTCGACGACTCATTAAAAAATAACGTTGGAATTTAGTTTGTCAAGCTTCAGTAATTTAAAAAAGCTAACGTAGTTTGGTCATGTTTGATAATGGTCCATATTTTCTTTTATTCCTTGAAGCACCTAGGACAGCAGAACCGAAATCTTAGTAAAAATCAAGAATAAACTCAAGATATAATGAAAAGAATAAAATCAAGAAAGTAATGAATAACTACTACGCATGTAAGTAGTTATCGTTGTGTCGGTAGCATTTTAGATTTCAAGATCCTGGCAGACTAGTTTTAAAACTTAATTCCAGTAAATTAATTGGCAAAATTAGAAGCATTACATTTATTATACATACTACATATTTAAATTTCAACATCCTGGCAGACTAGTTTTAAAACTTAATTCCAGTAAATTAATTGGCAAAGTTAGAAACACTACGTTTACTGATACTATATTAAATTATATCAAATTTGTAATGGAAGCAATGGAATAAAGTCTCAAAAGAAGTTAGAGTTGAAGGTAAGATTGGTAGCCCAATTTAGATGACTAGGCCTAATTTGATAGTCCTAATTGAATAATTAAGACAGTTCGTTTCGTTTTGTGCAGTATAGCCTGGGTTCTGTACAAAAAAGCCTTCATTGGGCATAACAGCTAACCATCTAGACTAGCCTAAGGCAGGTTGATTCTAGCAGTGATACTCTTGAGTTTTCAATTTGTTTCTAAGTTAGAACAGAAGTCAAAAAGAAAAAATAGAATATACTATTCGATCTCTCACTTGCAGCTACTTTTAAATGTTACCATTACTGACATGTAATGAATAAACTTTTCATTACTTTAATGAAAAGATTTTCATCTATGGTTATAGAGAACTTCAAGTAAAAAAAAAAATAAAAAAAAACAAGAGCTAGGGGCTCATATGGTACTTTTGACGAGGTCGGAAGAGCCAGGAGCTCATGTAGTATGAGCTCTAGCAAAATTCTAAAAATCAATAGATTGCTTTGAAAGGAAAATCCGAGGCTTAATGCCGGTCGGGATTTAAAATAAGAACTCTGAGTCACGGGGTCCTTCTAAATATCAAAATTCATTAAGATCCGATCACCCACTCGCAAGTTAAAAATACCCCAAATTTTCTAATTTTTCCTCTCCCTTCAGCCCCCCAGATGTTCGAATCGGGGGAAACGCTTTATCAAGTCAATTTGTACAGCTCTCTGGCACGCCTACCAATTTTCATCGTCCTAGCACATCCAGAAGCACCAAACTCACCAAAGCACTGAACCCCACCACCTAACTCCCCCAAAGAGAGCGGATCCAGTCCAGTTACGTCAGTCACGTATCCACGACATTTATAAGCATTTTCCAAGATTTTTGGTTCCCCCCACTAGCTCCCCCAATGTCAACAGATCTGGTCGGGACTTAAAATAAGAGCTCTGAGATATGAGTTCCTTCTAAATATCAAATTTAATTAAAATCCTGGTCACCCGTTCTTAAGTTAAAAATACCTCAATTTTTCTAACTTTTCAAAATTTACAACCCCCAGCTCCCCCAAAGAGAACGGATCCGTATCAATTATGTCAACCTCGTATCTATAACTTGTACTTATTCTTCCCATCAAGTTCCATCCCGATATCTCCACTCTAAGCGTTTTCTAAGATTTCTGGTTTCCAAGATTTCTGTTCCCCCTTCCAACCCTCTATGTCCCCGGATCCAATTCGAATTGAAAATGGAGCATCTGAGACATAAGATTCTTCTATATATCGAGTTTCATTGAGATCCGATCACCCATTCGTAAGATGCCTCGATTTCACGTTTTCCAAGAATTCCGGCTTCCCCCTCCAACTCCCTTCAATGTCACCGGATCCTGTCGGTATTTAAAATCAGAGTTTTAAATCACATCATCCTTCTAGATATCAAATTTCATTAAGATCTGATCACCCGTTCATAAGTTACAAATACCTCATTTTTCTAATTTTTCCGAATTACTCCCCCCCCCCCCCCAAACTCCAAAAAAAGAGTGGATCTGGTCTGGTTATGTCAGTAACCTATCTTTGACTTGTGCTTATTCTTTACACCAAGTTTCATCTCTTTAAGCGTTTTCAAAGATTTTTGCCCCCCCCCCCTAATGACACTGGACCTGGCCAGGATAAAAAATAAAAGATCTGAGTTTCGAGGTCCTTCTAAATATAAAATTTCATTAAGATATGATCACTCTTTCGAAAGTTAAAAATTCCTCATTTTTTCTAATTTTTTAGAATTTACCTCCTCCCCCCAACTCCCCTAAAGAGAGCAGATCCGTTCCGGTTATGTCAATCCCGTATCTAGGACTTTTGCTTATTTTCCCACCAAGTTTCATCCTGATCCCTCCACTCTAAGCCATTTTCCACAATTTTAGGTTCCGCCCCCCTCCCCAAATTCTCTTTCATCAGATAAGGTCGAGATTTAATATAAGAGCTCTGAGACATGATGTCCTTCCAAACATCAAATTTCATTAAGATAGGATCACTCCTTCGTAAGTTAAAAATACCTCATTTTTCTAATTATCTAGAATTAGCCCTCCCCCCACTCCTCCAAAGAGAGCAGATCCGCTCTGGTTATGTCAATCACGTATCTAGGACTTGTGCTTGTTTTTCCCACCAAGTTTCATCCCGATCCCTCTACTCTAAGCGTTTTCCGAGATTTTAGGTTCCATCCCCCCCCCCCAACTTTTCCTTCATCGGATAAGGTCGAGATTTAATATAAGAGCTCTGAGACATGATGTCCTTCCAAACATCAAATTTCATTAAGATCCGATCACTCCTTCGTAAGTTAAAAACACCTCATTTTTCTAATTATCTAGAATTAACCCTCCCCTTACTGCCCCAAAGAGAGCAGATCGTCCCAGTTATGTCAATCACGTATCTAGGACTTGTGTTTATTTTCCCCCCCGAGTTTCATCCCGATCCCTCCACTCTAAGCGTTTTCCAAGATTGTAGTCCCCCCTCAATTCCCCCCAATGTCACCGAATCTAGTCGGGATTTAAAAATAAGAGCTCTGAGAGACGATATCCTTCTAAACTTCAAATTTCATTGAGATCTGATCACTCCTTCGTAAGTTAAAAATGCCTCATTTTTTCTGTTTTTCGGAATTAACCCCCCCCCCCCCCAACTCCCCTAAACAGAGCATATCCGTTCCGGTTATGTCAATAACGTATCTAGGACTTCTACTTATTTTTCCCACCAAATTTCATCCCGATCCCTCCACTCTAATCGTTTGTCAAGATTTTAGGTTCCCCCTCCAACTCCCCTCAATGTCACCAGATCTGGTCGGGATTTAAAATTAGAGCTCTGAGACACGATATCTTTCCAAACATCAAATTCATTAAGATCTCATCACCCGTTCGCAAGTTAAAAATACTTCATTTTTCTGAATTAACCGGCCCCCCACAGAGAGTGAATTGCAAAAGAAAAACATTCAAATTTTTGACTATATATCAAATAGCTGTCCAAAGCAAGAAATTAAAATGAAGATAAAATGCAACTTACGACAAAAAGAGAGGAAGTTAAAAATAAAACCAACAATGAAAGAATATAAGTGTAATAATTTAAGGCAAGTTCAGTTCAGTTGTATTACCTAACAACATATAGCAGCTTAAGAAGGTACAACTGTTGTTTGAAGCTATATCCTATATGTCATTGGGAACCCATAGATCGTTAACGTCATGGACGACGATTGTGTTCAAGTTTAACTAGATGATTGTGCTTAGTTATTTTCACTCTTCAACGTGGCAACACTGACGAAAACATAGTACTGGCCAGTTCTCAGGTACAATTAAAAAAAAAAAACTTTTTTTTAACTGCAAGTAAGGAGCAACATTAAAACTTAAAACGTACAGAAATTATTCCGTATATGAAAGGGGTTGTCCCCTCTTCAACGCCTTGCTCTTCACGCTATAGTTTCACTCTTTCTCACAATTCAACTTTTTTTTTAAATAAAAAAAATTAGCGTAAAGAGCTAGGTGTTTAGGAGGGGACAACCCCTTTCATATACGAATAATTTCTGCACGTTTTAAGTTTCTATGTTGCTCCTTACTTGCAATTAAAAAAAACTGTTTTTTATTTAATTTCTGAGCATTTTGAATTAATACATGCTTTGATTTTGGCTCATAGCACATGAATAATTAAAACAAGATTTGCATATTTTATTTTTTTTGGCTAAATGGCTTTTTCTAATAGTTTTTAACGGACGATTTTAATTAGAAAAAAGGGATGGGGGAGGAGATCTAGTTGCCCTGCAATATTTGGTTACTTAGAAAGGCAACTAGAACTGTTTTATTTGTGTACGAACGTTTTTATTAGTAATAAATGTACGTAAGTTTCGAATCAATTTATGTAACGAGCTTCTATATTTTTATGTTATAAGGCGGTTATGTATATAAGGCGGTTCGCCCCCTCGTCAATACCTCCATCTTTACACTAAAGCTTGAACTTTGTCCCAATTCTTTAAGAATGAACCCTGCATCACAAATGCTGTGGAATAAACAGTTGACATTACTGAAAATACTGTAGCGTGAAAAACGAGGTGTTGTGGAGGAGACTGACCCCCTTATAAACGTAATAATTTCTGTTTGTCTTAGGTTTTAATGCTGCTCCTTACTTCCAGCTGAAAAAACTTTTTTCTTTATTTTCTCATTGTTTTTTTTTAAATAATGCTAAGAAATCCTGTATCAATCCTGTATCAAGTTTTTATGGCTTTTATGGGGTGTTTCTCCTATTTTCTAAAATAAGGCAAATTTTCTCAGGCTCGTAACTTTTGATGGGTAAGACTAAACTTGATAAAACTTATATATTGAAAATCAGCATACAAAATGTAATTCTTTTCATGTAAGTATTCATATCAATATTCCATTTTTTTTGAGTTTTGATTACTATTGAGCTGGGTCGCTCCTTACTACAGTTCGTTACCACGAACTGCTTGATAGACCAAAGATAGGTCCAGAGGACCAAATAGGTTTTCAATATGATGTCCTTGGTACTTCGAAGAAATACAATTATAGTATAGAAAAATATTAAAACCTAAATTAAAACCTGAAATATAAGAAAACATAAAATTCAAGGTTACTGTAATAACATCAAACATTATGTTTTTACTTAAGGGAAAAAGGGAATATATCTTAAAATTTTAGAAATTAACCTTATTTGCAATTGTAGAAATCCTTGAGACATTTGATATGACCGTGACCTACCACAACGACAAATTTTGAGATTTGGTACACCAGATACATGTATGCTTGCATCGAATAAACATAAAATTAAATCGGGGTTTAGGAGGAAGATAATCAATTTTCAAGACCAATTAGACGATTCGTAGAATAACCATTCAGCACCATTCGAACAGCTCCTGATAATACACCGTAGGGAGGAGCGACTTGTGCATAACTTCAAAGAAATAAAGAAAGGAAACTTCTCCGCACACCTCGAAGGACAGGTGACATTGATCAATATTATCTCTAAATTTAATCAAAGAACCTTTCAAAGACAAACTGTTGCATTTTTTTCTGTTAAGGGATAGTCCCGATTATGCATTTTTTTTTCTTTTCTGCTGTCTCTTTTTTTACCGGGGATAATCCCTTTAAACTAGTGGACATAAAATATTGGTACATGGATCATACTTCAGCCGTTTTATACTGTGAAACAACAATTCTGGCCCAATTATGGCCAAAATCAATCGAGCAAAAGGGCTGAGAAAGACTATATAAATAAACTTTTTGAATGGTGCCTAAATGGCTTCCTAGTTCCTAGGTCATATTAGCATGCGGTTACTACATTCCATCCTAATCAAATATACGGTTTATACAAATTATTCGTTATAACATTAAACATTTTTTCATTATTCATTTTTCGTGTAGTAACACGAAAAGTTAGACGATACTATATAAATGAACACCATGAATTGAGAGAACTACCAGCTATGTTTCTATGGGGGGAGGGGCTCCTACACTTATAGACCAAAATTTTCCAGTTTTTGTGAGAAGTTATTCGGGTCAAAATGAATTGGGATTAATTCTGTAGCATTCATTTATTCATGAGAATAGATTTGAACTCAGCGACATGAATGCTGAGGGGTGATTGCTCCTTTTTGGTGAAAAAGTTGCAAGTGTTAAATACCAGAGCACATTGAGATACTTACCTACAAAGAAGTAGAATGGTACGTGGGCCATACATTACGAGTAGTATTTGGTCAATTATTCCTTCTTCGTCCATTCTTGAAGAATTTAGCCTCGATATTCATTTTGGCATTGAAGAACTCCCTCCCCTTCCAAAAAAAAATTAAAGAAAGCACATTTTAATGGAAACAATGGAGCCCTTGTTATTCAAAAATTGCACCACCACAAAGAGGAAAGCGTTAAAAATTCAGGATAACACTAAATTTGATTTTGAAAATGGAAAAAAAAATCATTAAAAGGAGCTTGTTTTTAGTGAAAGTAAAGACTGAGCTTAATAATCAAAACATCCGTAAGCTATCTAGGTCATAAGTTAGGTTGTCACCACTTAAGCTTCTTGCTCTTTCAGATCTTCCTACTTATTAGTTTTAATTTCGTTCTTAATATTAATTAAATAAAAAAAAACTAATTTTTTTAGTTGAAAGTAAGGAGCGACATTAAAACTTAAAACGAACAGAAATTACTCCGTATATGAAATGAGTTGTCCCCTCCGCAATCCCTCGCTCTTTACGCTAAAGCTTTAAATTGTTTTAAAAAGTAAAATTGTGGCAGAGTCAAACTTTAGCGTAAAGAGCGAGGGATTGCGGAGGGAACAACTCATTTCATATACGGAGTAATTTCTGTTCGTTTTAAGTTTTAATGTCGCTTCTTACTTTCAGCTAAAAAAATTAATTTTTTTTATTTAATTTCTGAACGTTTTTGAATTAATGCATGTTTGGTTTTGGCTCTCCGCACATAAATTATTAAAATGAAATTTGTATATTAATTCTTTTTTTGGCTAAATGGCTTTCTCTTAGTTTTGATCAGACGATTTTGAGAAATAAGGGGTGGAAAAGGAGGCCTAGTTGCCCTCCAATTTTTCGGTTACTTAAAAAGGCAACTAGAACATTTAATTTTTAACGAACGTTTTTATTAGTAAAAAATATACGTAACTTAAGAATTAACTTACGTAACAAACTTTCATAACCTTATATTTTTATTATGTATACGAGGGGGTTTGTACCCTCGTTAATACCTCGCTCTTTACACTAAATCGTAAGTTTTGTCCCAATTCTTTAAGAATGACCCCTGAATCAGAAAGGCCGTAGAATAAATAGTTGAAATTACTAAAAATACTTTAGCATAAAGAGCAAGGTATTTATCTCCTCCTAAATACCTCGCTCTTTATGCTAAAGTATTTTTAGAACCCCTCATATGCGTAATAATCTCTGTTCGTTTTAAGTTTCAATGCTACTTCTTCCTTTCATTTGAAAAAACGTTTTCATGTTTATTTTTCATTGTTTTCTTATAGTAATGCTAGAGAATCCTGCGCCCTAGTCATTGAATTTTTCTTCCCCATGACAGATTCCTCCAAGGAAAGATCCTCCAACATAGCCCCCTCTCCTCAGCCCCACCCCCAAACAAAATAAAATCCCCCTGAAAACGTCTGTACACTTCCCAATAACCATTACTATATGTAAACAATGGTCAAAGTTTTTAACTTGCAGCCCCTCCCCCAGGGATTGAGGGGGAGTAAGTCATCCCCAAAGACATAGTTATTATGGTTTTCGACTATGCTGAACAAAATGGCTATCTCAAAATTTTGATCCGTTGACTTTGGGAAAAAAATGAGCGTGGTAGGGGGCCTAGATGCCCTCCAATTTTTTTTGTCACTTAAAAAGGGCACTAGAACTTTTCATTTCCGTTAGAATGAGCCCTCTTGCGACATTATAGGACCACTTGGTCGATACGATGACCCCTGAAAAAAAAAAAAAAAAAAAAAAAAAAAAAAAAAAAAAAAAAAAACACGCCCCCGTGATTTGTCTTCTGGCAAAAAATACAAAATTCCACATTTTTGTAGATAGGAGCTTGAAACTTCTACAGTATGGTTCTCTGATACGCTGAATCTGATGGTGTCATTTTCGTTAAGATCCTACGACTTTTAGGGGGTGTTTCCCCCTATTTTCCTAAATAAGGCAAATTTTCTCAGGCTCGTAACTTTTGATGGGTAAGACTAAACTTGATGAAACTTATATATTTAAAATCAGCATTAAAATGTGATTCTTTTGATGTAGCTATTGATATCAAGGTTCAATTTTTTAGAGTTTTGGTTACTATTGAGCCGGGTCGCTCCTTACTACAGTTCGTTACCACGAACTGTTTGATTTAAAAAAAAGACTACTTTTCTTTATTTAATTAAATAAAAAAAACAAGTTTTTTCAACTGAAAGTAAGGAGTGACATCAAAACTTAAAACGCACAGAAATTACTTCGTATATGAAAGAGGCTGCTTCCTCATCAACGCCCCGCTCTTTACGCTAAAGTTTGACTCTTTCTCTCAATTCTTCTTTCTAAAACAGTAAAAAACTTTAGCGTAAAGAGCGGGGCGTTGATGAGGAAGCAGCCACTTTCATATACGAAGTAATTTCTGTGCGTTTTAAGTTTTGATGTCACTCCTTACTTTCAGTTGAAAAAACTTGTTTTTTTTATTTAATTTCTGAACGTTTTTGAATCAATGCATGTTTTGATTTTGGCTCTCCGCAGAGGAATAATCAAAACGAAATTTGCATATTTTTTTTTTTTTGGCTCAATGGCTTTCTCATAATTTTGATCGAATCATTTTGAGAAAAAAAGAGCGGGGGACGAAGCCTAGTTGCCCCCCGATTTTTTGGTTAATTAAAAAGGCAACTAGAACTTTTAATTTTTTACGAATCTTTTTATTGGTAAAAGATTTACGTAACTTATAAATTAGCTTACGTAAAGAACTTTTGTAATCTCATGTTTTTATTACATATATGAGGGGATTCGCCCCATCGTCAGTACCTCGCTCTTTACACTAAAGCTTAAATTTTATCCCAATTCATTAAGAATGACCCCCTGAATCACAAAAGCCGAAAATACCTGAGCGTAAAGAGCGAGGTATTAGAAGGAGGTGAGCCCCTCATATGGGTAATAATTTCTGTTTGTTTTAAGTTTTATTGCTGTTCCTTACTTCCAGCTGAAAAAGCTTTTTCACTTTTATTTTTTAATCGTTTTTTTTTTTAAAATAATGCTAGTAAATCCTGCTCTCCCTTCATGGAAATTTTCTTCTCCCATTACAAATTCTCGAAGGAAAGTTCCCCCAGCATATCCCCCTCTTCTCAACCCCTCCCAAAAACCAAAAAATCCTCCTGAAAACGCCTGTATACTTCCCAATAACCATTACTATATGTAAGCACAGGTCAAAGTTTGTAACTTGTTGCCCCTCCCACGGGGACTGTGGGGGAGTAAGTCGTCCCCAAAGACATAGTTATAAGGTTTTTCGACTACGCTGAATAAAATGGCTATCTCAGAATTTTTATCCGTTGACTTTGGGAAAATAATTAGCGTGGGAGGGGGCCTAGGTGCCCTCCAATTTTTTTGGTCACTTAAAAAGGGCACTAGAACTTTTCATTTCCGTTAGAATGAGCCCTCTTGCAACATTCTAGGACAACTGGGTCGATACGATCACCCCTGGGAAAAAAAAAAAACAAAAAAAAAGAAAAAAAAAACAAATAAACACGCATCCGTGATCTGCCTTCTGGCAAAAAATGCAAAATCCCACATTTTTGTAGATAGGAGCTCGAAAATTCTACAGTAGGGTTCTCTGATACGCTGAATCTGATGGTGTGATTTTCGTTAAGATTCTATGACTTTTAGGGGGCGTTTCCCCCTATTTTCTAAAATAACGCAAATTTTCTCAGGCTCGTAACTTTTGATGGGTAAGACTAAACTTGATGAAACTTATATATTTAAAACCAACATTAAAATGCGATTCTTTTGATGTAGCTATTGGTATCAAAATTCCATTTTTTAGAGTTTTGGTTACTATTGAGCCGGGTCGCTCCTTACTACAGTTCGTTACCACGAACTGTTTGATTTAAGTGTATATTTATTATTTGTAGTTTTATATTTTCGTGTATATTTTGTAAGGAAATTGCTGCTTTACATTATAATGTTAACTTCTTTATTTTATTTTAGCTCTTTAATAATCTATACTTTATGATAAATCGAAATAAGATTTAATAATTTATAATAATCAATGATTTTCAGTGTTAGTGGTAAATCAGCAGAATGATTGTGAGCCCAGATAGGAGGGGGACAAAAGTACCGGAAAAGGCTCTTAAACTCAAAGTTCTGAAAAATGAATAATCGAGGAAACGACAATCATTAAGGAAAATATCATGAGAAGGTAATATCAGCCATGCCCTGATCGCCGAAGGGGATTTCTTGGAAAGAATTAATTAAAGAAATCTTTAAATCAGAATTCAGAGAAAAGATAATTTATTCCCAACTCCACCAAGAAACTTTAGACCATTGTTATTAATAAGCTAGCGGCAAGAGAGAAAACTACTCTAAAAACTCTCTTACTTGCCCCTCTAATGGGTCTCCGTGAAACTGCTGTCATATATCGACTCGATTGGCAGTCTCTATGAAAAGACTGTGATTCAAGAGGGTCTTTATGAAAAGTAATTTTGGTCCTGCAATCAGTTTGGGTTTCAAATGGCGAAAAAACATTTTACAATAACCAGGGTCGTATCCAGGATTTTTTCGTTGGGGGGGGGGGGAAGGTTTATAAAAGTATTTTTTCGACGGTGAGCTTTGCACAAAAAAAACTTTAAAAAACCCTTTAAAAATTTGTTTGTATTCATTTTTTTCTACGTTTTTACGAGTTGGACAAACATTTAAGGGAGGAGTTCAAGACCCCTAACCTAACCCCTGAATACGGCCTTGACCATTACCGAGCTGAAATATAAATATAATTGCCTCTAGCACAGAAATAAAAACTCAACCGTGGGTTTGAGTTGAACAGTCAAAGTCTACAGGCCTAGACAAGTGTTATGTTGGATTGAATAGTCAGTCAAGATAGTTTAGCGTGTTTGATTCAGAGGCAAGAAACTGGCTGCGATACTGGCCTTTACCCTACGGATATATTGCCACAAAAAATGTAAAGGTGTCTGGTGATTTGTTTTTTATATATATATATATACTGAAATTGAACTGATGAAACAATTCATGGTAAAGAACTGTAGTAAGGAGCGTCCCGGCTCAATAGCAACCAAAACTCTAAAAAACAGAATCTTACTACCAATAGTCACATAAAAAAGATCGCATTTTAATGCTCATTTTGAATATATATAAGTTTCATCAAATTTAGTTATACCCATCAAAAGTTACGAACCTCAGGAAATTTGCTTTATTTTAGAAAATAGGGGAAAACACCCCCACCCTAGAATCTTAACGAATATCATACCATCAGATTCAGCGTATCAGAGAACCCTATTGTAGAGATTTCAAGCTCCTATTTACAAAAATGTAGAATTTCGTATTTTTTCCCGAAGACAGATCACGGATGCGTGTTTATTTGTTGTTGTTTTTTTTCCCAGGGGTGATCGTATCGACCCAGTGGTCCTAGAATGTCACGAGAGGGCTCATTCTAACGGAAATTAAAACATCTAGTGCCCTTTTTTAACTGACCAAAAAAATTGAAGGGCACCTAGGCCCCCTTGCATGCTCATTTTTTCCCAAAGCCAGTGGATCAAAATTATGAGGTAGCCATTTTGTTCAGCATAGTCGGAAAAACCTAATAATTATGTCTTTAGGGACAACTTAATCCCCCAGAGTCTCCGGGGGAGGGGCTGCAAGTTACAAACTTTGACCATTTTTTATATATAGTAATGGTTATCGGGACCTGTACAGACGTTTTCAGGGGGACTTTTAACGTTAAAGGGGGGTCGGGGAAAGGGGTTGCGCGGGAGGATATTTCCATTGAGGAATTTATCATGAGGGAAGAAAATTTCCATGAAGGGGCCGTAGGATTTTCTAGCATTATTTAAAAAAAAAACAATGAGAAAATAAATAAAGAAAAGGTTTTTTCAGGTGGATGTAAGGAGCATTATTAGAACCTAAAACGAACAGAAATTATTGTGTACATAAAGGGGTTTGTCTCCTCCACAATACCTCACTCTGTACGCTAAAGTATTTTTTAGTAGTTTCAACTATTTATTCTACGGCCTTTGTGATTCAGGGGTCATTATTAATGAGTTGGGACCAAATTGCAGCTTTAGTGTAAAGAGCGAGGTATTGAAGAGGGGGAGAATCCTCATATACATAATAAAAATATACAAATATAGAATTTCGTTACGTAAGTTAATTCGTAAGTTACGTATATTTATTACTAATAAAAATGTTCGCAAAAAAGTTCAAGTTGCTTTTTTATTTAATTAACCAAAAATAGGAGTGCTACTAGGTTCCCTCTCCCACTCCTTTTTTTAATCAAAGTCGTCCGATCAAAACTATAAGAAAGCCATTTAGCCAAAAAAAAAAAAAAAAAATCAATATACAAATTTCATTTTAATTATTCTTGTGAGGTGAACCAAAATCAAAACATTAATTAATTAAAAAACGTTCAGAAGTTAAATAAAAAATAAGCTTTTTAATTGCAAGTAAGGAGCGACATTAAAACTTAAAACGAACAGAAATTAGTCCGTATATGAAAGGGGTCGTCCCCTCCTCAACGCCTCGGTCTTTCCGCTAAAGTTTTTATTGTTTTAAAAAGTAGAGCTGTGAGAAAGAGCCAAACTTTACCGTAAAGAGCGAGACGTTGAGGAGGGGACAACCACTTTAACATACGAAATAATTTCTTTTCGTTTAAAGTTTTAATGTCGCTCCTTACTTGCAGTTAAAAAACTTGTTTTTTATTTAATTCACAAAAAAAAAATCAATCCCACTAATCTCCTGACTGCATATCATGCTTCCTGGAACATTTTGCCTCAGTTGGCTATATATAGTCACTCCTTTGTGAACCCCAGGAGATTTGTAAAAAAGTTTCTGATCTGTAAAATATATATCCGAAAGTTCTTTTGAATTCACAGCATCCTCCTCAAAATTCCTTAGTAGTTTCAATGTGATAGCTATTGTAGTAGCATTGTAGGCATGCCTTTTTGAAAACCTAGATGCACTAGGTCCTTTTGATTTAGTTCACTCCCTCTAAATGCTCTAAAAGTTTCAACTTAATAATTGTTTTCCTTCCTTAGAAATTGCACATACTTCCTTTTAAGATCCTGGATACATTCATTGACTTTCTGTTTATTTTTAACCCCCGCTCTATAATCCCTGGAAGTTTCAACTTAGTGCCCTCAGCCGTTACGGAAACATAGCAGATATACCCTTTTGACAACCTGGATGTAAATAGTGTCAGTTGAAGAAGTTTCACATCCCACTTAACATTCCCTAGAGATTTTAACTGAATACCATAAGTTGTTCCCGTGATAATATGGATACGGTGTTTGACAACATGGATGTACTTATTGTCTTTCAATTTAGTTCAGAATTACCTTTAAAATGTCTTGAAAATTTAAACATAAAACCTATAGCCATTGTTTAGATATTGGTTATGTGGCCTTTTGACAACCTGGATGCACCCACTGTTTTTTTTTTTTTTTTTTTTTTTTTTTTTTTTTATTAAGTTCAAAACCTCCACAGCATTCTCTAGAAGTTTAAACTTAATACCCTTGGCGGTTCCTGATATTTTTAGATACACCCTTACGACAACCTGGACGCACATACAGTATCTTTTGTTTCATTCAAAATTCCTTAATGTTTCTTTCAACACATTCCCCTCAACATTCTCTGGAATTCCCAACTTATTACCCTCAGCTGTTCCCGATATATTGCAGGTATCCAACTTTGGCATTCTTGACGCAGACAGTGTCTTTTGATTTAGTTTCAGATTTTTCTCAATATTTCTTGAAAGTTTCAACCTATTACTTTTGCTGTTCATGATATAGTGCAGATTCACAGAATTTTGACCACCTGGAGACATATAGTAGGTTTTCATATAGTTTAACATTCCTTTCAATATTCCCAGAAAGTTTTAACTTCATATCCTCAGCTATTCCAAAAATACTGCAGATTTACCCTTTGGACAATCTGGACGCACATAGTTACTTTAAGTACATACCTCAGATTTGTTTAGTTGTTGCGTTTTCTCTAAATTATTCAGTTATTTGGATAACTTTGAGAAATAAGCTTGTCTAAACTTGAAGCTCCGTTTAGGATAATATGTCAGCGGCCCAACCACATGTCTGTGCGCCAGCTTACTTCAAAGCTAATGGAAAAATCGTACCCGCTGATGTCTAATCCATTAATTGATTATTTATTAATCCATTAATCCATTAATTAATTGATGTCTAATTTCATTGCTTACTGCTATACATCAGCTCAAAAGCTTACGATTTTTAAAAATGTCAAAGTGTCAGTAGGCTGTATGTAAAATATCTCTTTGGAGGAAGACATTACAAAGGGGCTAAATAATAAAAGCAATTACAAGAACAAAAAAAATTCAATTACGTGAAAATACGGGCAACCATTCCTTTTTATTGGCACTATTAGCTCGGAAGATAATACAATATAATGGGGGGGGGGAGGACCTAGATTGAAGAATCAGTGAAAGAGCAGGCACATTATTCCAAATACAATGTTATGGGGGGAAAGAGCTACGCTTTTCCAAGCTTTGCTTTTTGACTGTCAGAATCCTAACCAACCTTCGAGAGGGGGAGTTGGATTTTACCATCAAGAAATGTAACAAAAGAGATTGTTGAATCTTACTTCAGCTAGGGGGAATATAGTGGAGCTATATAATTACCATCAGTAAATCTAGCAGTTGAGGTGATTGGCTTTCAATCAGATTTGGAAATATAAAGTGAATGTCCCAGCTGGACCTTTTAAGTGTCCTTGCTCAATTCATCTCTTGGGAGGATAGATCTCTAGAGGCAAGTCATTAGGATATCTATCAGATTTGAAAGTGGAGTATCAGAAAAAACTTTCCGGAAAATAGGAGCTAGTCTTCTATTTCATGTTTTGAGGTGATCTGGAACCAATCCTACTTTTTTGGATAAAAAAAAGGCAGCCATAAATTCTGGTAATCAGACTGTTTAGCGGTAAAAAAGCATGGGACCAGACAGAACTTTGCCAGAAGCAAGAATAAGTGGTTTAGAAGTAATTTTCGTGGCATTAATACCAAAATTTAACTGTAAGGATTAAATCTATGGGGAACATAATCTTTTTTAAAGGAGTAAAAGACAACAGAAAATGCGTTATTTTTGTGTTTTCGAAGAATATATTGCATTTCTTATATTAAATTTTTACGTTCACTAGATCTGTGGTTCAATTTAGCAAAATTACGGTCATATTTAGTGCTGGAATATACTTCAAATTCCTTAGACTTTTTGCAATAATATAATATTTTAAGGTTTACATGTTGAATCGATTGTGTGTACTATGTTATCAATCATCAAACACTTTCGAACAACGGCACATCGAAAATGGTTTTATCAAAAACAATTATCAAGCTTCTTCTGTAAACTAACATGTCTATTATTCTTGAATTTTGTTCGGTTTCGCGGTTTGTTTTTCTAGATTGGAATTTTATTTTCAATCCAAACTGGAAAATAATTGCTGCTCAAACTTAAAATTAAAAGGTAACAAAAAGTTAGACTCATATAAAACCACCTTTTCCACTTCAATATAATTGATAGCCAGTGTTTTTAAACAGAATTTTAAGCAAATTGATTGTTATATAAACCGCGCAAAAATGAGTCTCACAAGTAACTAACTATTATTTTGTTTTCTTGCAATTTTCTTTATTAACTCCTTTTGTAAGTCGCTTTAGCATTTAAACCCGGCAAAAACTGGAATTCGGGCTCTTTTTCAGACCATTTGTGGAAATTTCGCTGCATAGGGTTGTCCTTTTGAATTGCTTAAGACAAACTGAAACATTAGTCGCTTGTCTCCTGTGTAAATTCAGATTACAAGAATCGAAATTGTCAAAAAGTTATAACCTTTTTGTTGAAATGATTCAGCTAGTTCCTTAGCAGAAGGTTGAAGGGCCTTCAGGACTATGTTCCTATGAAAACTCAAGATTATTAAACATTTTCTATAAACTCTTCCATTTTCCATGTAAATTAAATACTTATGTCTTTAAAGCAGCGGTTCCTGCAATAAGTATTCCCTCTCTTCTCAAAAATGCCCTGCACATGTGCCTAGTGAAGCAAAAAAAAAAAAAAATGTGTATGCCACCTATTGCGATCTATATTTTCATGTGTCCAAGTTTAAAAAAAAATGATAATTTTCGGTGTTAACGTGTAAGAGCGACTTTGAGGATAGAGACATCCTTTCGGCTGCTCTAAATCAAAAGGTGCTATGCTACACAGCATAACATTTTACGTGACAATAGAAAACCGGAAAATATGTTTTGGGTTTTGAGACTGTTATTAAAGGCAATTTTATTTTTATTTTTATAAAATACAAATTTTATAGGCATCCAAAATATAAAAACAAAGATGTTGATGTCAAAAACTTCTTTCAGCAAACACTTTTTGAGGAAGAAAATAGGGTATTTTGAATAAAAAAAAAGCTCTTGAACGTTTCAGGAACAATACAAAATATAAAAAAAACGAGCTAATCAGTATCAATATTTGTTTACCCAAAATGTCACATAGCGGCTTTTGAATTGCCGTAACTGATGGGAGTACAGTTGAGGCATCAAAATACAAAGTCTTAGAATGTGGTTTTTTTCAATATTTGTTTTAACCTTTGTTTAAGCTGCATGAATAGTCCTTTGCTTTTGCGTATAAGGAGCGTAATATTGAGGTCAGAGACAATGTTTCGGCTGCGTTAATTCAGAAGGGGGTATGTTAAACAAAATAAATTTTACAGGACAATAAAAAAAAATGGAAAAACGTTGTGTTTCTTACTTTCTTACTTTCGCTTCTTACTTTCAGTTAAAAAAAAACTTGTTTTTTTATTTAATTTCTGAACGTTTTTTTAGTTAATCCATGCTTTGATTTCGGCTCTCCGAAGATGAATAATTAAAGCGAAATTTGCATATTTATTTATTTGGCTCATAGGCTTTCCCATAGTTTTGATCGAATGTTTATGAGAAAAAAGGAGAGGGAGGAGGCCCAGTTGCCCTCCAATTTTTGGGTACTTAAAAAGGCAGCTACAACTTTTAGTTTTTTTTTACGAACATTTTCATTAGTAAAAGATATACATAACTTACGAATTAGCTTGCGTAACAAACTTCTATATTCGTATGTTTTTTATTACGTATATGAGAGAGGTCGCCCACTCGTCAATACCTCGCTCTTTACACTAAAGCTTAGATTTTTGTCCCCTGAATCACAAAGGCCGTAGAATAAATAGTTGAAATTACTAAAAATGCTTTAGTGTAAAGAGTGAGGTATTAGGAGAAGGTGAACCCCTTATATGCGTAATATTTTCTGTTCGTTTTAAGTTTTAATGCTACTTCTTTTTTTTTATCGTTTTTTTAATAATGCTAGAAAATGCTGTGCCCCCTTCATGGAAATCTTCTTTCCCCATGACAAATTCCTCCGCGGAAAGTTTCCCCCACATAACTCCCTCTTCTCAATCCCCCTCCCATCCAAAAAAATCCCCCTGAAAACGTCTGTACACTTCCCAATAACCATTACCATATGCAAACACTGGTCAAAGTTTGTAACTTGCAGCCCCTCCCACGGGAACTATGGGGGAGTAAATCATCCCCAAGACATATTTATAAGGTTTTTTGACTATGCTAGATGAAATGGCTATCTCAGAATTTTGATCCGACGACTTCGGGAAAAAATGAGTGTGGGAGGGGACCTAGGTGCCCTCCAATTTTTTCGGTCACTTAAAAAGGGCACTAGAACTTTTCATTTCCGTTTAAATGAGCCCTCTCGCAAAATTCTAGGACCACTGGGTCGATACGATCACCCCTGCGAAAAAAAAAAATAAAAAAAAATAAACACGCATCCGTGATTTGTCTTTTGGCAAAAAATACAAAATTCCACACTTTTTGTAGATAGGAGCTTAGAACTTTGACAGTAGGGTTCCCTGATACGCTGAATCTGTTGGTGTGATTTTCGTTAATATTCTATGATTTTAGGGGGTGTTTACCCCTATTTTCTAAAATAGGGCAAATTTTATCTAACTTGATCCTTCTGATTTACATTCTCTTGCTGACCCTACACTTGAGTGCATAAAAACCATTTTTTGGCAATTATTCAAGAATCGTTAAAATACCAGATACGTATTTCAGGCGTAAGAGTGACGAGATAAAATATGAAAGAACAGGCAGAATTAACCAATCAACAGCTTGCTTTGTTTGAATGATTAGGTGGCAAAATTTAATTTCCAAAAATCATACAGCATCTTTTGAATTCCCACTTCCAGTTTTTCGTTTTTTTTTCCAGAAATTGGATCTCCCAAATTGGTAGTCAAGAAGAATGCTATCAACTGCAACAACTATGTAGTTTGCATTGATAAGCGACACTAATTCGCTGCAAGGCTCCTAATAAATAAGCTTTGCTTTTTTCCCTGTGTTTGCTAATAGCCATTACAAAGTTTATGCCAAAATTTGCATCATGGGTGGTAGCTTATCCATCAAGATTATTAAACCCGAAATAATGACGATAATTGGATCCCTGCAAGCAAAGCGGCTACCTGATTATTAACTTCTGACATACCATTTCTATAAATCTTTAATGGCTTCCTAAAGAAAATAGGGTATGAGTGTGGTTTGCAAAGTTTAAGCGTAATTTACTTGTGTTCAACCAAGTGTGTAAATCAAATTTTCTGCGTTCTTCTCTGCGTTTCTGCATCTTGAGCATTTCATTGTTCATAAGTTTTTAAATCTAAAATTTTTTAAGCCGGAGTTTTAAGCATGGGCTAAAAACTCCAGATTCCTGGAAATGTACAGGTTTTTTTTATAATAATTTTTCTCAATCTAAAGGGGGATTTATTTTCATTTTTAATTTATGTGTAAAACATATTAAGAGGAATATCTTGGCCAAATTTTATTTCTAAAAAAATTTTAAATATAAATTTCCGGATATTCACTAGAACAAAGTGGTTGAACTTATTATAGATACTTATCAAATGAATTCAAACCCGAAGCTTTTTTATCCGTTAATTCGGAAAAAAGAAAAAAATTGAAGCATTTTTAACTTACGAACAGTTGATCAGATCTTAATGAAATTAAATAAAAAAAAAACAAGTTTTTTTAACTGAAAGTAAGGAGCGACATTAAAACTTAACGAACAGAAATTACTTCGTATATGAAAGAGGCTGCTTCCTCATCAACGCCCCGCTCTTTACGCTAAAGTTTGACTCTTTCTCTCAATTCTTCTTTTTAAAACAGTAAAAAACTTTAGCGTAAAGAGCCGGGCGTTAATGAGGAAGCAGCCTCTTTCATATACGAAGTAATTTCTGTTCGTTTTAAGTTTTAATGTCGCTCCTTACTTTCAGTTAAAAAAACTTGTTTTTCTTATTTAATTTCTGAACGTTTTTGAATCAATGCATGTTTTGATTTTGGCTCTCCGCAGAGGAATAATTATATCGAATTTTGCATTTTTTTTTTTTTTTGGCTAAATGGCTTTCTCATAATTTCGATTGAATGATTTTGAGAAAAAAGGAGCGGGGGAGGAAGCCTAGTTGCCCTCCGATTTTTTGGTTAATTAAAAAGGCAACTAGAACTTTTAACTTTTTACGAATATTTTATTAGTAAAAGATTTACGTATCTTATAAATTAGCTTACGTAAAGAACTTTTGTATTCTCATATTTTTATTACATATATTAGGGGGTTTGCCCCCTTGTCAGATCCTCGCTCTTTACACTAAAGCTTAAATTTAGAATGACCCCAGAACCACAAAAGCCGTAGAATAAATAGTTGAAATTACTAAAAATGCTTTAGCGTAAAGAGCGAGGTAATAGGAGGAGAAGAGCGCCTCATATGGGTAATAATTCCTGTTTGTTTTAAGTTTTAATGCTGTTCCTTACTTCCAGCTGAAAGAACTTTTTCATATTTGTTTTTTCATTGTTTTTTTTTTAAATAATGCTAGTAAATCCTGTGCTCCCTTCATGGAGATTTTCTTCCCCCATGACAAATTATCGATGGAAAGTTCCCCCAGCATATCCCCCTCTTCTCAACCCCTCCCCCCAACCAAAAAAATTCTCCTGAAAACACCTGTACACTTCCCAATAACCATTACTATATGTAAGCACAGGTCAAAGTTTGTAACTTGTTGCGCCTCCCAGGGGGACTGTGGGGGAGTAAGTCGTCCCCAAAGACATAGTTATAAAGTTTTTCGACTACGCTGAATAAATTGGCTAACTCAGAATTTTGATCTGTTGACTTTGGTAAAATAATTAGCGTGGGAGGGGGCCTAGGTGCCCTCCAATTTTTTTGGTCACTTAAAAAGGGCACTAGAACTTTTCATTTCCGTTAGAATGAGCCCTCTTGCAACATTCCAGGACAACTGGGTCGATACGATCACCCCTGGGAAAAAAAAAAAACAAAAAAAAACAAAAAAACAAAAAAGCAAAAAAAACAAATAAACACGCATCCGTGATCTGCCTTCTGTCAAAAAATACAAAATTCCACATTTTTGTAGATAGGAGCTTGAAACTTCTACAGTAGGGTTCTCTGATGCGCTGAATCTGATGGTGTGATTTTCGTTAAGATTCTATGACTTCTAGGGGGCGTTTCTCCCTATTTTCTAAAATAACGCAAATTTTCTCAGGCTCGTAAATTTTGATGGGTAAGACTAAACTTGATGAAACTTATATATTTAAAATCAGTATTAGAATGCAATTCTTTTGATGTAGGTATTGGTATCAAAATTCCATTTCTTATACCTAAAACTTGGAAAACACTTAGAGTGGAGGAATCGGGATGAAACTTGGTGTGAAAAATAAGCACAAGTCCTAGATACATGATTGACATAACCGGAACGGATCCGCTCTCTTTGGGGTAGTTGGGGAGGTGGGGGGGGGGGTTAGTTCTGAAAAATTAGAAAAATGAGGTATTTTTAACTTATGAACGGGTGATCGCATCTCAATGAAATTTGATATTCAGAAGGATATCGTGTCTCAAAGCTCTTATTTTAAGTCCCGACTGGATCTGGTGACATTGGGGGGGGGGGGGGTGGGGTTGGGAGGGAAAACCTAAAACTTGAAAAACTCTTAGAGTGGAGGGATCAGGATGAAACTTGGCGGGAAAAATAAGCACAAGTCCTAGATACATGATTGATATAACCGGAACGGATCTGCTCTCTTTGGGGTAGTTGGGGGGGGGGGGGTTAATCCTAAAAAATTAGAAAAAAAAGGTATTTTTAACTTACGAACGGGTGATCGGATCTCAATATTTAGAAGGATATCGTGTCTCAAGGCTCTTAGTTTAAGTCCCGACCGGATCTGGTGACATTGGGGGGAGTTTGGGGTGGGGGAACCTAAAATAATGGAAAATGCTTAGATTGGAGGGATCGGGATTAATCTTGGTGGAAAAATAAGCAGAAGTCTTTAATACGTGATTTACATAATTGGAACGGATCCGCTCTATTAGGGGGGGGGGATAATTCTTAAATGACGTATTTTTAACTTACGAAGGAGTGATCGGATCTTCATGAAACTACATATTTAGAAGGACCTCGCAACTCAGATCTCTTATTTTAAATCTCAACCAGATCCAGCGTAATTGGGGGAGGGGGTAGTTGGGGAGAACCAGAAATCTCAGAAAATACTTAAAGCGGTGAGATCAGGATGAAACTGGATGGAAAAATAAAAACCTGTCTAAAATACGTGACTTACATAACCGGCCGGATCTGCTCTCTTTGAGGTGGTTGGGGGGGAGGGGTTGGTTAATTCTGAAAAACTAAAAAAATGAGGTATTTTTAACTTACGAACGGGTGATCGGATCTCAATGAAATTTGATATTTAGAAGGATATCGTGTCTCAGAGCTCTTAATTTGAATCCCGACCAGATCTGGTGACATTGGAGGGAGTTGGGAGGGGGAAACCTAAAACTTGGAAAACACTTAGAGTGGAGGGATCGGGATGAAACTTTGTGGGAAAAATAAGCACAAGTCCTAGATACATGATTGACATAAACGGAACGGATCCGCTCTCCTTGGGGTAGTTGGGGGGGGGGGGGTTATTCTGAAAAAGTAGAAAAAATGAGGTATTTTTAACTTACGAACAGGTTATCAGATCTCAATAAAATTTGATATTTAGAAGGATACCATGTCTCAGAGCTTTTATTTTAAATCCCGACCGGATTTGGTGACATTGGAGGGAGTTGGGAGGGGGGAACCTAAAACTTGGAAAACACTTAGAGTGGAGGGATCGGGATGAAACTTGGTGGGAAAAATAAGCACAAGTCCTAGATACATGGTTTATATAACCGGAACGGATCTACTCTCTTTGGGGTAGTTGGAGGGGGGGTTAATTCTGAAAAATTAGAAAAAATGAGTTATTTTTAACTTACGAACGGGTGATGGGATCTTAATGAAATTTGATATTTAGAAGGATATTGTGTCTCAAAGCTCTTATTTTAAGTCCCGACCGGATCTGGTGATACTGGGGGGAGTTTGGGGTGGGGAACCTAAAATGATGGAAAACGCTTAGACTGGAGGGATTGGGATGAAACTTGGTGGGAAAAATAAGCAGAAGTCTTTGATACGTGATTTACATAATTGGAACGGATCCGCTCTATTGGAGGGGGGGGGGGGGGGTAATTCTGAAAAATTAGAAAAAATGACGTATTTTCAACTTACGAAGGAGTGATCGTATCTTAATGAAATTTCATATTTAGAAGGACCTCATAACTCAGACCTCTTATTTTAAATCTCAACTGGATCCAGCGTAATTGGGGGGGGGGGGCAGTTGGGGGGTACCGGAAATCTTTGAAAATACTTAAAGTGGTGAGATCAGGATGAAACTGGATGGGAAGAATAAAAACCCATCTAAGATACGTGACTGACATAACCCGACCGGATCTGCTCTCTTTGGTGGAGTTGGGGGGGTATAATTTTGAAAATTGAGGTATTTGTAACTTACGAAAGGGTGACCAGATCTTAATGAAATTCGATATTTAGAAGGATCTTGTGCTTTAAAGCTCTAATTTTCAATTCCGACCAGATCCCGTGAAATTGGGGGGATTGGAGGGGGAATTCAGAATTCTTGGAAAACGTGAAAATTGGGTTATTTTTATCTTACAAATAGGTGATAGGATCTTAATGAAATTTGATATTTAGAAGGAATTCATGTCTCAGAGATCTTATTTCAAATTCCGACCAGATCTTTTAAAATTGGGGGGAGTTGGAGGGGGAAATCTTGGAAAACACTTTGAGTGGAGGAATCGGGATGAAGCTTCGTGGATAGAATAAGCAAATGTCCTTGATATGTGATTGACGGAACCGTACTGGATTCGCTCTGTTTGGAGGAGTTGGGGGGAGGGGTTCAGTGATTTGGCGAGTTTGGTGTTTCTGGACGTGCTAGGACGATGAAAATTGGTAAGTGTGTCAGGGAGCTGCACAAATTGACTTGATAAAGTCGTTTTCCCAGATTCGACCATATGGGGGGCTAAATGGAGAAGAAAAATTAGAAAAAATTAGGTATTTATAACATACGAGTGGGAAATCGGATCTTAATGCATTTTGATATTTAGAAGGACATCATGACTCAGAGCTTTTATTTTAAATCCTGACCGGCATTAAGCCTCTTATTTTCATTTTAAATCAATCTATTGATTCACAGAATTTTGTTAGAGCTCATACCATATGATCTCTTGGCTCTTAGCTCTTCATGCCTCGTCACAAGTGCCACATGAGATCCTAGCTCTTGTTGAACACACGGATGGTCTGCTGCTTATTATCAGTTGGAAGTAGATCTAGCAAGCCATATAAGGTATTATCTGCTGTTGAAAGAACGGCTTTGTTGCTAAATGTAAACATTTGTCCGTTCTAAAACTTCGGAAGAGATTATCTAAATTGACATTATTTCCTCACTTGTCATGTTCCTAGCCATAGATGGCTTTGAATCTCTAGATGGCTAGAGCCTAGATGGCTTTGAATAGATGTGACTAGGTTTCTGCTTTGCGACGGGAAACTGTCTCTGATAATTTATAAAACAGTGTGCTTAGATTGTATTAAACCGTGGCCGGTATAAAAGGCATGATTTTGCAAAACTTTATTTGACTTTTTGCGATCATGCTATATTTTTCCGTCTCTGCCCTGCCGTTTGTTTTGTGAAACTGATTTTAATTCAATCCGGTGTCACTATTTTCTGCGTTTTAAGTTGCTTTTTTATTTGCAAAGCTCATATCATAGGTAGTACAATAGCGCTGCTCAAGTAAAGAGCGATGTGGGCAAACTGCAATATTTATTTGTTTTTTGGTTTTGTTTTTTTTTTGTTTTAGACCAGGGCACTTCGTAAAGAATGGCATTAATCTCCTCATTATTTTTTTTTGTCGAATAGAAGGAGCTGTCGTAGAAACTTTTAAAATAGATCAATCAATTGAAAATTCAAAGGGCTAGTGCCCTCTTAATAGTCAAAAGTGATTAGAGGGGAACTAACCGCCCTCACACGCCCATTATCTCCCCAAACACAAGCTATAAAAATCTTGGAATAGCCATTTTGTTCAGAGTAGTTAAAAGGTCCGGAAATTGTGTCTTTGAGGATTGCAGCCTCCCCATCACCCTCAGAGCAAAGGTGGTAAATCAGGCCTTGGGGCATATAAGGTTTTATAGAAAGAGTGGTCGTATAAACTTCGGAGGGGATCACTGGACTGGTAATCAAAAGTTCTAGTACCCTTTTAAAGATTCAATGTGATCGGAGTGCGGATACCCCCTCCCACATACACCCACACCTCTTCTTTTCCCAAAATGTCTCTGATAGAAATTTAGAGATGCCAATTGGTTGTTTCAGAAATTTCAAGAAACACTCATTTGATTGAAAATTAAAAGTGCCTTTTTTACTAGTCAAAAGTGATTGGAGGAGAGCAAGACCCCCTCCCCCCACGCCCATAAATTACACAAACACATATAATCAAAATTTTGAGATACTCATTTTGTTCAGCATCGTTGAAAGGTCCGGAAATTGTATATTTAAGAATGAAAAACCCCCCTCCCTCTAGAGCTCTTAGCAAAAATGCTATAAGTCATGCCCTGAGGGCATATAAAGATTTTATGGATAGGTTGGTCATATAGAATCTGTAGGAGACTCATTCGATGGGAAATCAGGTGATTTTGTTCCATTTTTTAAGGTCAAAGTGATTGGGGGCAACCCCCAGCCCCCTTTGTGTTTGATTTTACACAAACGCATCCGCTAAAAATTTTCAGATAGCCACTTGCTCCAAAATAGTCTTAAAATCGTATAATAAGGCCTTTTGGTGAACAGAATCCCCCAGAGTCGGGGTGTAAGGGTTGTATGTTATGTCCCAGGGTCGTATAAGGTTTTTACTGAAGGGGTGCTCGTATGAAGCTTATAAGATGTTCATTTGATTTGAAATGTAAAGTTCTAGTTCCCTTATAAAAGTAAAACATGATGGAGAGCAGCCAGCACCCATCCCTGACATCCTCTTTTCTCAAAACACAGTCAATAGTAGTAATGGGTATGGGCCCAAAAGCAGAAAACTTGCATAACCGGTTCACACCTCATTCACATATTCAAAGAGGCACATAACTTGTATATTACAGAAGGCATATCTCATTGGCATTTTCCAACCACACCTCATTTGCATATTCCTGTGAGGACATGATTAACATATATTTAACCTTCCATGAATAAGAGGAATGACCAGTTAAGTAGGCCTAAACCACATTATTTGAATTGAAATGGTCTAGTAGAAGCAACTCGAAGAGAGAAATGACCACTTAAGTAAACTGGTTTCTTTGAAATCCAATCGAATGGTAGAATCAACATAACCAGAAGAATGACCACTTAAGTTAATTGTTTTATTTGACTTTAAATGGACTAATAGGATCTATTATATAGTATTGAACTTCATTTGATAGCCTATTTTAACACAGGCCTATTGTAACCTCTTATATCAGAGTAAATACAGGAATGACGGCTTATATCAATACTTTTTTTATGGGAAACTTATTATCGATCATCCATTTCTCGTCTCGAAGGGACCTAACACCCATACTCCTACTTTTGTACCCCTTTTTTGAACTTAGATTTAATTTTTTTAACTTTTAATTTTTTGGAAATATTTTTTTTCATTTTTATTTTCAGTGAGTCTTGATTAAGATCATACTGAAGTAATACTTGTTATGATAACAATAGACATGAGATTGATATCATCTTGTTAGATTTTAATAGTATCAAGTAGCAGCAAAAAATATTTCGCTAAAACAAGGTAAGATTTTGATAATACCATGCGTAATTCCATTAATCACTTGCAAGACTTTGGGTAATACCAGAGAGGGTACTTATAATATCTGACAAGACTTAGATAATTCAAGATAAGATTATGAAGTACTTGGCAAGATTTGGTAATATCATTTAAGACATTGATACTGCAATATAAGACGATATCTGACAAGTTTTGATAATGTTTAACAAGATTTGGATAATCTTGATAATAGTAAAGGATTCTAATAATATCTCATAAGACTGAAAATACAAGACAATATTTTGTAATATTTAACAGGATATAATAATATTATGCAAGACTTTTATAATATCGTGCAAAGTGTTGAAAATATTTGACAATTTTTTGATAATCTTGATATTAATGGATACAAATTTGATAACACTATGTTAAGTTTCAGTAATAGGTAACGTAATTTTGATAACATCATATTAGACTTTGTTAACAGTGGACACGTTTTGACTTACACGAAAAATGATCTGTTAATAACTTGCAAGATTAAATCATAATAATATTGAAGATTTTGTTAGTAAGTTGGCATGAATTCGATGATTTCATGTATGGTTTAAGTATTGTCACAGAGGATTCTCATTGTACCAGTTGTGATTTTGACGATGGAGAGCAAGATGCTTCAAAATATCAGACAGGATTTTTATAATATTATACAAGAGTTTTGTAATACTTGGAAAGATATTCATTATCTTGATAATGAAAAACACAATTTGGTCATACTATATTAAATTTTGTGAAAGCAGACACGATTCAGATGACACCATATGAGATTTTAATGATATCAGACACATTTTAATATTACCAGAAAAATATTTTGTGAATATCAGGTAAAAATTTTCATAGTACCATGCAAGCTTTTTTTAAAGACTTGAAGACTTTGATAATAATATGCTAAGTTTTGATAATATTATAGAGGCTTCTCGTTATAATATGCTGGGATTTTAATAATGCTTAAGATATTGGATAATTGCTTCCAAAATTTTGATAATGCCACAAATTTTGATAATACACTTGATAGCCTTTTGATAGAACCAAAACGATTTTTCTGGTATAATTGTAGATTTTGATAATAACTAGCAAGATTTATAACGGCTCATAACTGAGC
Organism: Artemia franciscana; assembly: GCF_032884065.1. Lineage (NCBI taxonomy): Eukaryota > Metazoa > Arthropoda > Branchiopoda > Anostraca > Artemiidae > Artemia > Artemia franciscana. The sequence continues at coordinate 56,503,724 of NC_088867.1, forward strand.
CATCCTAGCCGAGTCGGTTGGTGGGCTGGGTTTGGGATCCTTTGTCTGAAAGGACGCGGGTTCGAATTCCAGTGTACCCAATCGTTCAGTTTGGGAAAGGAGTCAGTGGCGTGACTCTGTAAGCTTAACCAGAGTCGACCCAGCTTTAAATGGGTACCTGAAGAAATCTGGGGGAAGGTAAACAGGAAGGGTGTGCGAAAGCACAGGAAAAATGAAAAATTCCACATCAGATTTGATGATATCAGACACATTTTGATATTAACAGAAATTATTTTTGTTAATATCAGGTAGAACTTTCTTTTTAACTATGCAAGATTGTTTTAAAAACTTGCAAGATTTTGATAATAATATGTGAAGTTTGGATAATATTATAGAGGATTCTCGTTATACCATGTTGGAATTTTTATAATGTAAAGCAAGAAATTTGATAATTTCAAGCAAGATTTTGATAATACCACACAAGATTTCGTTGATACTTGATAATATTTTTATAGTAACAGACAAAATTTTGCTGGGACCATTCTAGGATTTTGATAATAACTTGGAAGATTAAAGTAATACCGAAAGGGATTAAAAAACCTCACCAGACTTTGAATATCATGCAAGAGTTTGGTAATATTTGGCAAGATTTTGATAAATTTGATAAATAATGACACGACTTGACCGAATCGCAATAAATTCAGTAATAGTAGCCATGATTTAGATGAATCACGTCAGATTTGACGATATCAGACATGTTTTGATAGTTACACAAATCTATTTTTGTTACTTTTAGGTAATATTCTCATATATCGCACAAGATTTTGTTAATAACTTGCAAGATGTCGATAATAGTATGTAGGATTTTGAGAATATAATGGATGATTTTCATCATACCATGAGGGATTTTGATAATGTAGCACGAGCTGCTCGATAACTTCAGACAAGATTTTGATAGTATCATGCAAGATTTGGAAAACATGATTTTGATAGCAACATGTTAAATTTTGATAATAACAGGCATAATTTTGATAACCACTTCAGATTTTGTCAGTATCACTCGCGCTTTGATAGTAGCAGAAAATATTTTTATTAATTCTAGGTGGAAGATTCTTATCATGTTTGACAAGATTTACTAATAGTTGAGGAAATTTTGATAATATTGCACAAGATTAATAAAATATTTGCTATGACTTTGATAATAACAAACATGAAATTGATATCATTATGCTAGATTTTGATAACATCAGATAGTAACAGAAAACATGTTGTTATTATCAGGGAAAATTTTTGTTAGTATCAATTGAGATTTTGATAAAGTCACGAAAGATTTTGCTAATAACTTGCAAGAATTTGATAATATCGCGTATAGTTTCGATAATACAATAGAGAATTCTCATTATATCAATCAAAATTTTGATATTGTAGTGGAAAATGTTTCATTATATAAGGCAAGATTTTAATGTTTTGATAATCCTGATGGTAGCAGACACGATTTCATAGTACTGCGATAAATTTTGGTAATATCAGACATGATTTTGATAAAACCATTTTAGATTTTGACACTATCGGACACATTGTGATAGTACCAGAAAATATTCTGTTGATGCCAGGTAAGATTTTGATAATATCGTGCAAGATTCTGTTAATAGCTTGCATGCTTTTAATAATACCCGGTAAGGTTTTGATAATGCAATGGAGGATTCTCGTTACATCAGGAACGATTTTGATAATGTAGTGCAAGTTGTTTGATAATACTAAACAAGATTTGGAAACACTTGGCAACATTTTGATAATATCAGACATGATTTTGATTGCACTATGTTAAATTTTAGTAATAACAGATATGATTTTGATAACATCATTTTAGATTTTGACAATATCAGGCACGTTTTGATAGTACAAGAAAATATTTTCATCAATGGCCAGTGGAGGATTTTATCATGTCTGATAAGATTTCCTAATAAGTGATGATATTTTGTGGTGCATAGTGTTGCTTTTGTTAACTATATCAACTTTGTTAATATCAGGTAATATTTTGATAATACCAAGTGTAATTTTGTTAATAACTTGCAAGACTTAGGTTATACCAGAGAGTATACTCATAATATCTGGTAAGACCTTGATAATGCAAGATAAGATGTTTTAATACCCAACAAGATTTTATATTATCATATAAGACATTGATACTACAATGTAAGATGTTTGATAATATGACAAGTTTTGGTATTATTTTATAAGATTTTGATAATTTTGATAATACCAGACATTGTTTTAAAGCACTATGTTAAATTTTGTTAATAGCAAAAATGATTTTATAGCACTATATTAAATTTTGGCAATGGCAGCGCCGTTTTGATTGTAGCTGGAAATATTTTGTTAATGCAATTTAAGATTTTGATAATAGCATGCAAGATTTTGTACAGAAATGTCCCATTGTTGTATCTCTGACCCATGATAAAATTTCCAAAATTCCCCCGGCCCTGGTTTCACCTCTTTTGTATTTCAAAAGTATCACAAAGGGATTTCTTTTGTTATAAATGTGTTTAGAGTCATTTTAAGACATGAAAATAAGTACAAACATTTCTGTCTTCCCCCCCAAAAAAAAGACAAAAAATTACCTTCCAAAAAATTATTGAGGTTAAAAAGGAAAAATTCCAAGTTCGAAAAGGGGGGTGAAAGTGTGAAGGGCATTGGGGGCCCCTGGAGGTGAGGCATGGATGATCATAAGCTCCCCCTAATAAAGTGTTGATATAAGCGGTCATTACCATGATTATTATAATCCAAGCGGTTACACTATGCTTATGTTAAAAGATGCTGTCAAGTAGAGTTCAATATTGTATCATAAGTCCTATCAGTCCATTTGAAATCAAATAAATAGACTTTTTTTAAATGATCCTTCTTCTAATTACACTGATTCTACAATTCCATTTGATTTCAAGTAACGCAGTTTACTTAAGTGATTATTCCTCATATTAAGCTAATGCTACTAGACCATTTGAATTAAAATATATCGGTTTAGTTAAATGGTCATTCCTCTTATTCAGTGAGGATTGAGTATATGTTAATCATGTCCTGACAGGTATATTTAAATGAAGTGCCTGATGGAATATGCTGATGGGATTTACCCTTAATATTCAAATTCTTTACCTGTTCGAAAATACAAATGAGGTTTGAACCGGTGCCATAAATATTTGGCTTGTTGGATAAATTTAACCATTACTATTTTCAATTGACATTATGAGATAGCCATTTTGTAACCAACACCCCAAAAACCATATAACAATGCCTTTAGGGTGGACACAATCCTTCAGAGCCCTTGGTCCAGGGTTGTAAGTTATGCCCAGGGCATATAAGATTTTTTTGGAACGGGTAGTTGTATAAACTTTGGATAGGATGGAGCTCATTTGATCGGAAGTTCAATGTTTACGCATATTCTATGTTACTAAGAAAGATATTCATTTTTGAATTTAACCTTCCGAGAAGAGGAAGGGTATTCAAGCGAGAATTCAGAAAAGTTGAGGGGAGTGTTGAATTATGTCAAAACACATTATTTGTATAAGGATTGTCAAAAAGAGTACAACACAATAATAATTGAGTATATTAATTTAGAAAATTCAGGAAATTATAAGAGGGATGACGCAAAAGGCAATATTTGGATGTGGATTAAATCGTTCTTAAGAGATTCTACGGAGATAGTTGATGTTTATCCCTGATAAAATTGCTCGGAGAGAATTTTACGGGGATTTGTATTTTACATGGGGAGAAGTGAGCCAGATGTATCCGCATTATTTGTAAAACGACCAGAAATTAAACAAGAAAAATATGTTTTTTCAACTGCAAGTAAGGATCAATATCAAAAGTTAGAATTAACTTGTATTTTTTTTTATTTGCATAATAAACAAAAAACTAAACTATTAGAGATATAAATCAGTACGCTAGGGAAATTTTTTATTTTCCTAACGCGTAGCAATTAACTACATAAGCATTCCAAAAGGTATCATCAATCAATAATAATAATAAAAAAACTAAATAAACATTCCTAGAAGCATCCTAGACTAATTAAAATAATAATGAAAAATCACCTTCTCTGAAACACTCATAGGGTCACAACCACCACCCGTATATACTCCATCTACCCCAACTCATTCAACCTGCTCCTCCCTCTAGCCCTATGACCTACTCAAATCTCCCCCAAAAAAGTCCAATTCCCCAATAAATGTTCTTTTGATTTTATTTTAAGCTTTGGGAAGTGCTGAGCCACCCTAACACTCGCAGGAAGTCAATTCCACACAGAAGGGCCAAGATACTTCAGAGTAAAACCAGATCTTACACTAATTCCAATATGCACAACCAAGTTATCACATCTTCTTGTATCATACACATGAAGAGGACTTCTGAAACGGTAAAACTCATCAAAAGTTTCTGGGACTAGATCATGTATATAATTAAACAGAAACATCGCCACTTGACAGTCCCTTATCTTCCCGGCATTAAGTAGCCTTAGAGACATAAAATATACAATGGTGTCTTTAAAATTTTTATACGTACTTCCCAACTATTCTTGCCACTTCATTTTGTAGAATTTGCAGACGCTTGTAATTAAAGTAGAAATTGTTGTTAAAAAAACTAAAAACTTAAGAATTGTTGCTCCAAACTAAAAATCTGTATTATATATACAGGTCTTTATCGTAAAACATATCCTGCAAAGAGTGGGTTCTGGCAAAATATCCTTCAGTTTTCCGACAAGGTCGACTTCAAGTACAATTTTGGATGAAATAATGTCGCTATAATACTTCCACACATGATTAGAATCAATATAGAAGCCAAAGTACCGCAATGATTCAACTTTTAAAACAGGTTTTCACACAATAGGATTTTACCACTTACATAAGCAGAATCACCCACTCTGGAGAATGTCAGTAAAAGCGTCTTCTTTACATTCGTGTACAGCAAACATAAACTCTGAAACCATCGACTGATTTTTGAAATACTGTCAGCGAAGTGTCATCCGCAAAAGAAGTAATACATACAAATTGAAAATAAAAGATCATTATGTCTACGTAAGGTAGACAAAGCAAACGTCCAAAAACAGAGCCCTGAGGTACACCATACTTCACAGAGAAAGACAATGAGAACATAAATTATTTAAAATGACTTTAAGGAACCTGCCGAAAAGGTAGGTCTCAAACCATCTTTGACAAACTCAATTTATTTCAAGAGTTCTCATTCGATGAGACAATACTTGCTGGTCATCCAAAAATTATTCTGTATATGAAAGAGCTAGTCTTCTCCTCAATACCTTGCTCTTTATGTTAAAGTTTGACTTTCTGTTCCAAGTTCTTAAGAACGGCTCCTGAAACGCAAGGGTATTTTTATTAGAATAGGAAGCCTTTTTTTTTAAATGTTTTATCTTTAACTTAAACAGCAAGGTATCGAGAAAAGGGGCCAACCTCTATTACACGGAATAATTTCTTTCATTTTTGAGTTTTAATGTTGCTCCTAATGTTCAGTTGAAATGGAAATGGGAATGGAAACAGACAGAGCAAGAGCCTGAAAAGTAATGGTTTAAGGTTGTTTATTTGTCGTGCTTAATATAAAAAACCTTTTCCAACAAAACAAGTTTTTCAAAGAAAAGTAAAGTGCTTCATTAATCCGAGAATGGGCAAAAATAAAGTCAAATAATCTACCAAGCGTAAAATTACACCAAATCACAATAAATAAATAAATGAAACTCAAAACGAACAGAAATTACAATAAATAGCCGAGGCAAACTCAAAAGGAGCAAAACTTACCTTGAGTGGGGCTAATAACCCCTATGCCTTCTCAAGACAATACCAAAATTTGCACTTTACTAAAAAACGTAAAACAATGACCGTGGATTTTCAGTTTAATTGGTTTATGTTGATATTTATTCCTTGAAGTTTTGATAGTTCGTTAAATTTTTTTGAAAAACTTGTTTTGCGTAAAAAGTTTTTTAACTTAAGCACGATAAATAAACAACCTTAAGGCATTACTTTTCAGGTTCTTGCTCTGTCTGTTTCTATTTCCATTTCCATTTCAACTGAACATAAGGAGCAACATTAAAACTCAAAACGAAAAGAAATTATTCCGAACAATAGAGGGTGGCCCCTTTCCTCAATTCCTTGCTGTTTAAGCTAAAGATAAAACATTTTTTTTAAATGCTTCCTATTGTAATTAAAATACCTTTGTCTTTCAGGAGCCGTTCTTAAGAAATTGGAACAAACTGTCAAACTTTAACATAAAGAGCAAGTTATTGAGGAGAAGACCAGTTCTTTCATATATAGAATAATTTCTGGCTGACTAGCAAGTATTACCTTATCGAATGAGAAGTCTTGGAATAAATGGAGTTTGTCAAAATTGCTTTGAAAGCTATCTATTCGGTAGGTCCCTTAAAGTCGTTTTAATTGATATAGTCTCATCGTCTTACCCTGTGAAGTCTGGTGTACCTCAGGGCTCTGTTCTGGGCCCTTTACTTTATCTAATTTACGTAGACATGATGTGCTTTTATCTGTAATTTGTATGTGTTACTTTTTTTGCGGATGACACTTTGCTAATAGTATTTGTAAAATCATTCGATGATTTCGAGTTTAAGTTTGCTCTTCACGAATGTAAAGAAGACACATTCTGTTGATGCAAGTAGTATAGTTCTATTGTGTGAAAAGCCTGTTTTACAATATAAGTCACTACAGTACCTTGGCTTCCATATTGATTCTAATTATTTGCGGAAGCATCATAGCAACATTATTTCCGCCAAAATTGTAGTTGATGTTGGCATTCTCAGAGGACTGAAGAGTATTTTGCCAGAACTTACTCCTAGCACGATATGTTTCATAATAGCCACCTGTATATATCATACGGATGTTTAGTTTTTTAGCAACAATTTAAATATTAATTACAAGCTGGTGCAAATTCTACAAAACAGAGCAGCAAGAATAATTGGGAAGTACGTACAAATAATAAAGACACCATTGTATACTTTAAATCTGTAAGGCTACTCAATGTTGGACATATAAAGGGACTATTAAGCGGCGATATTTGTGTTTAATTACGTGCATAATCTAGTTCGGGAGACTTTTAGTGAGTTTTACTGTTTCAGAAGTTCTGTTATTGAGTAAGATACAAGAAGATGTGATAACTTGGTTGTGTATATTGAAAATAGTGTAAGATCTGGTTTTACTTTGAAGTATCTTGGCCCTTCTGTATGGAATTTGCTTCCTGTGAGTGTTTGGGTGGCTTAGCACTTCCGGAAGTTTCAAATAAAATCAAAAGACTATTTATTGGGGAATTAGTTTTTTTGGAGGAGAGAATAGGGTGGGTTATAGGGCAAGTGGAGAAGCGAGTCGAAGGATTTGGGGTGGATGGAGTTTATTTGGACGGTAGTTGTTACCCTGGGAGTGTTTGAGAGAAGGTGATTTTTTGTTTTCATTTTTAATTTTTTCATTCTAGTTAGTCTAGGATACTTCTAGGAATGTTCATGTAGTTTTTTTTGGTATTATTATTATTGATTTTCGATACAAAAATAGCGACGAAGACCACACTGCCTTTCCATAACAAACAAATACAACGTAGAGACAATAGGGAAAATTTTAAGACAGTGGAAATTATTTCTGTAGATATTTCGGCCCTATGTCCAAGGGCCGTCTTTAGCACAATACAAGAATAAGAGAGAAACTATATATATATATAAAAGAACTTACATCAAATTGTGAGGATTAAAAACTAAATAATTAAAAACACTTTTTAAAACTTTTTTTAAAAATAGCCCTAGCATCCTTACTTCAACGAAGTTCAACCAGGACTGGCGAAAAGAATGAAATGAGAATATAAGCTCATTCAAACTAAAGAGAATAAAATGATTAGATGCAATTTCTTAAAGCTAATCTTGCTTGTTTAGCAGCCTGTCTCAAAGGCCTTTTCGTAGTTGGTTCAGTACTATTGTAAATCGGTTTAGTAAAATATTTTGTTAGATCATTTTTAATTAAATTTGAGTATAAAGAATTTAGTGAGTATTCCCCCAAGTCCCTGTTCAAAGAAATATTTTTATTTATTTTGAGATTAATTTCGATTGATTCTCAAACCACCTGTTTTATTCCCAAATCATTACTAATGAGTGAAGAGTTTTCAAAATGTATAATGTGGGACGGATTATTAAATATATGCCAACCTAAAGCAGAATCAAAGCAGTTGTTGGAACTATTTGAAATTAAGGCCTTGTCTATGTCATTTTTATGCTGTTGTAACCGTTTATCTAGATTCTGATGGGTCCTGCCGACATAGTATTTTCCGCAATCACATGGTATTTGATAGACCCCTCTTTGGCGAGTAACTGGCGTCTTATCTTTACCCGAATTTAAGAAATTGATGATTTTAAAATTATTAGTAAAAACTACGTACAGATTATTTTTTGTTCAAATATTTTTTAATTTTGTTGTGATCTTTGGGATATACGGAAGATAGACAATATTTGAGGGCTTATCAGTAGCCTCACATTGTGAAGTATCTTCTTCGATTTTACAAGAATGTCTTTTTATTCTACGGTTAATTATTTTATTGACAAATGGAATGGGGTATCCATTACCAAAAAGAATATCTCTGATAAAATTTATTTCTGAAATTATATATGAGTTGGAGCAAATATTCAGGGCACGATCAATGAGGGAAGTTACAACTGCTCTTTTAACTTGTGGGGGGTGATTTGAATTAAAGTGAAGATATCTATTGTTTTGTGTTGGCTTTCGATATATAGTAAAATCCAGTTGATCAGCATTGCGAATAATTAATACATCTAAAAACGGAAGTTTATTTTCAATTTCAACTTCTAGGGTGAACTGCAAATTTCGGTCATAAGTGTTAAGATGATCTAAGAAGCCCCGAAGCTCAGCTTCCCCATAATTCCAAAGTGAAATTACGTCATCCATGTAACGACCCCAATAGACGTGTTTTAAAAAATAAGAATTCAATGCCCAATTCTCAAGATTCTCGACGTAAATATTTGCTAGTAGCCCGGATAAAGGTGCTCCCATGGGTAACCCATTTTTTTGCTGATAAAAAGAATCGCGAAATTGACAATACATAGAAAACTTGTTACAAATTTTAACAAGAGTCATTAAAACTTCACAATCAATTCCTGTCGCTGAAGTCTCGATTAAGTGGTAATTTTCTTCTATTTTGTTTTTTAATAATTCCTCTGAAATAGTTACATCTATATTTGTATACATTGAAACAATGTCGAAACTACTAACTATTGTGTTTTCTGAAATACTTGTGTTGATAAGTTTTTTAACCAAATCTGCAGAGTTACGAATATAGGAATTTTGAGAATACAATAAAGGTTTGAAAGCTGTACAAAGCCATTTTCCAATATTGGCAGCGGGGGCTTTAGTACAAGCTACGATAGGTCTTAAGGGAATACCCTGTTTATGTATTTTTGGTAAACCGTAGAGTTTAGGACAGAAACTACCACGGGGAAAAAATTTATTGTATAGTTGTGGGGTGATTTTACCATTTTGTTTTATCTACTTTAATTCATTGATAATATTATTAGTGAACTCATCAGTAGGATCATGAGTTATTGTTTGATATGTAATTGTGTCATTTAAATGCGAAAGAATTTTGTTGTCATAGTCTGTCGTATTCATGACAACAAGTAAATTGCTTTTGTCTGCTTTAGTTATTATAATAAAAGGATCTTTTCGGAGATTAGATAGTATTTTTATGTCATGCAAATTTTCCGGTGTGGAATTGGTAGGAGGCTTAAACTTTTTTTGGCTGTTATAGAGGATATTTATAAGACCAGATCTAACTTCATCCGGGTTAGAGACAGAAGGATATTGTTTATGCAAAGCGGACTCTAGAGAGGAAACTATATCTGCCACAGGAACCTGTTTCGGTAGAAAAGAAAATTTTGGACCTTTTTCTAGTGTTTCGATTTCCTGGGGTTCCAATGTTTTAGAAGAGAGGTTGACGATAGCAGGTCCAGGAGTGAATCTTGGAGAATAAATACGGTTTCTCATCGAAGATTCATTTCGTAAGCCTTCCAATTTTTTATAGAGGCGTTCCTTGGACAAGCGAAAATCGTGGCTAAACAAATTCCTTTCTAATCTAACAACTTGAGCAAAATCAACGGTGGACAAGTTTTCCAGCAAAAAAATTTCCAACGATTTTCCTCTCTGAAGAAATAATATGTCGTTTCTGTTTTTTGTCCTTAATAATATGGACTAGGGTTTTTAACTGTAGTGTATGGGCAAATTGCGCTTCTTTCCGGGTATTTAAATGTAATTTATATCTTAAAGACTTGGGAATAAGGTTTTCATTTCTACAGGATTCTAAAAAATTTAGTTGATTGATAATATTAGCATGTTTTTTTACCTAGACTAATAAAATAAAAGATATCATAGGTCAACTGCTCCCCATAAGCTAGACGAAAATAGCGACGAAGACCACACTGCCTTTCCATAACAAACAAATACAACGTAGAGACAATAGGGAAAATTTCAAGACAGTGGAAATTATTTCTGTAGATATTTCGGCCCTATGTCGGCCCTATAATGCGGATACATCTGGTTCACTCGTTCCCACGTACAATACAACCCCCTGTAAAATTCTCCCCGAGTAAATTTATCCTGGCTAAACATCCCCCCTACGTAGAATTTCTTAGGAACAATTCAACCTAAAAATTATCCTTACCGAACTTTCATTTAAAGAAGACTTTAATTTCTCTTCGTTTTCTCGATCACTCTGGAAATCCCCCATTACATGGACATATTTTCCCGGGTGTGTTTGTATTCTACACTATAAAAAATTTTATACCTAAACAGCGGGCAAATTTCGTAATCTACAGACATCTCCCCATGGGCCGTTGGGGGGTATGCCACCTTTGAAGATATTATTATTGAATCTTTCAACTATTCTGAACAAAAAGACTATCTAAAAAAGTTTGATCAGGCGAATTTGGGAAAAAGGGTCGTGGGAGTCGGAAAATTTTCCCTCCAACATTTTGTAATAAAAAAGGGCACTTAATTTCTGTTTGAAAGTACCCTATCCCAATCTTCAAGGACCATCGTTTCGATACGATTATCCCTGGAAAAAAAAATAAACACGCATCCATGGTCTTTGTTCTGTAAAAAAGTGTAAAATTCCCCTTATTAAATAGGAGCTTGAAACTTCAACAGTAGATTCTTTTACTTTTAGGGGATGTTTCCTTCTTTTTTCGAAAATCAGGCAAATTTTTCTGGCTCACAACTTTTGGTGGGTAGCACTAAACCTAATTAATCCTTTAAATTTTGAATCAGCATAATATGCCGATTCTCTAGATGTATCTATTGATATCAAAATCTGTTTATTTATTTTTTTTAGTTTCGGTGACTATTGAACCAAGTCGCTCCTTACTTTTCGTTACCATGAACTGTTTGACAACGAATACGCTTTGTATATACAGGTAAAATATTATGTTCCTTTTTCCCTTTTCCTGCCTTTTTCACTGGTTTTAAAAATAATGCCGACAGTTTCAGATTTTTTTTTTTTTTGGTTTGTTTGTAATATCTCTTGGTGACAGTGGAATATTAGTGATCAATCTTTAAGTTTTGATGCTCTACAAACGATACCTGATTTAAGATAACACAATGACTAAACTGCATACTAAACGTTTTTGCCTTACCGTGTGTATAAGTGCATTACTTTGTTTGCTACGAAGATAAATCGATATTCTTCAATTCTACACGGGGCGTCTGGAGCCCTTGAATAATGCAAGTGAAGATATAAGTAGATGCTGCAATTATTATTTTAGTTTTGGATCATCACAGATTACGGATTCTAAGCTGGCTTCAACATCCAATTATATAGGCTATAGAATTGTCACCTTTATGGAAAAAAAAAATTCTGTCCAATTTTTTTTTTAGAATTTTCAGTGGCAGTTCGAGTCTTTTCACAAGTCAAATATACCGCCAAAGCGAAATTCTTTTTATAAAGATCCGTAAAAAATTTGATCGAATAAACTTCGTTCTTGGAGATCCACAGGGGAAAACATTAATTAAAGAAACCTAAAGCGCTTGAAGGGGAAGCACAATTTTACTGAATAATAAAACAAGTGAGATCCAGGAGCTTTAATTGTATCAAAATGTTTAATCTATGACGACATTTACTATGCATCTATGGAAGGGCCTTAAGCAGCAAATTTCAGAATGAATAGAAACAGCTTTTGTTACCCTTATGCTCTTAATCGGATTAAAAGGGAAGGGCTAAACATTTCGAGCGACTTTGAAGCAAAGCAGTTTCGCTTCGTAAATAGAATTATGTTTTAGACAAGATTCGAACTCAAAAACTCTCTAAACTAACACTTGCTTGAACTTTTCGTACGCTAATTGATTTTTAGTAAAATTATTGGTGATACAGAATGTTTGCAGTGGCGACTTCCTGGAAACACATTTCACAATATAAAAAGTTTATTAAGTATCATTGAAAACCCTTAGCGTTGAATTAAATGAGGAACTTTCCTTCGTTTCTGTTTTGCAAATTTAAAATATTACCGCTTAAACACAATTTTTTCTTGTCATTAACACGGGCAATATCATGAATCTTGCCATTTGTACGTGCAGGCCCTTTCACCATTTGAATAGTATTTTGTCTGTTTTGCCATTGAGATAAGGACAATGACATAACATAGACAATCAATGCTTTGACTCTCGAAATTCATTTGCCACTGCTCCATATGAACCAGAATGTTGAGTAGGCTGTAATGGCAGCGTTTGATATGATAATAGTGACTGTATCATTCATGTAGTTCCATTTACCTTCCAAGAAGCTTTCTAAACCTTCGTTTGTCAGGGTGAAAGAGTCACACGAATGCACGTACCTCGGTTTGATTACCTGAAGAAGCAGGCATCTAGAAGACAGTTCTAGACAGCATTATTCTAGACTTCATTACCTGAAGGAGCAGGAGTTCTAGACAGCATTATTTGCTGTCACATCTACTAGAAACGTCTCCCTATGAGGGTTATTTCATCAAAATCACCTGTTGGTCTCTTCAAGTGAAGCTTCAGTAGATACGCAAAAACTTGTGATAAAATGGCGGAAAAGTCTAACACTAACAATGGAAATCAATTTTAAAATATTAACTTTTTCAAAGCAAGAGGTATTTATGACGATTTCTTTCACTTGGAAAAACGTACCTGCTTCACAAGAGACGAAAGACAAGGGCCAAGGCCCGGAAATATATTAGCAGCCAAGCTGACCTGACGTAATTTTACGAATGATTGACCAATTTTTTTTAGCTAAGCCCTTCGGTTTCTGTGAAGAACTTTTAAACCTCTTTTGCACTCAATTACAAAAGCTTGGAAAGATCAAATGCGTCTTTAGCTTCTACCGTGAAGACTTACGAAATGTTTGGGAAGTTTTTAAGTATTAATGTTTGGAGGAGCGTTGTGCTCTAAGATTCCCTTTTGCTAAAGTTTTTCAAAAGTGCAAGTTAAAAAATAGCATCATATCTCATTTCCTCACTTGTAGAAGCGGTGGAAAACAGTTTTCAAGATGTATGAATGGTAAACATGCTTGAAAATCAATATTAGAGTAATGTATGTCTTTAAGTCTTTTGTCAGCTCCTTCGTACCGATCATATGAAATCATATATCACTATATCGTTTTTATCATGTAACCGTACTGACTATATATTACCCACATGATACAAAGGTTTGAATGTCAATAATTTCGTGGTTGAGCATTAGAACATCAAACTTACTGACAAAATTTTGAGCCATTTATACCATGTAATAACCATGTAATCGGGATTTAACCATGTAATAAGGTGATGAATCTATTAATATGCAACTACGATCATTTATAATCCTTCGGACAATTCTTTGATTCTTTGGACAATTTTTCTTTGTCAGTAATTGTTTTTATTGATATTTTAATCTAATAACATTTCATATAATCTAATAAAAATAATGATTTAATAACAATGATAATCTGTTCCAACTGGCACTCGAGACACTGAGTATATTAGTAGTAGATAAAAGTACATTAAAAGTAGATAGAAGAGATTTTACTTGGAGGAAGAAACATAGTTTATTGTTGTTATTATTTTTGAATAAGCTTTGACAAGAAAGACTTTTTTTTTTTAAATGATTAAGTAATCGATTTCGAGTCATAGGGTTGCAGCCATCTTTCATCAGGCTTATCCGTTTGGTGGTTGCTATAAATGATGTTTATTTTACAGTATTTTGGTACTAAATTAGGTCAGTTCAATACTAAGAACCCATAATCTTTCGAGAAAAGTCCAACACAGCTAGGCAAGCTTCCCTCCTCCTATTCTGTTAAAAACTCTCTTGACTGAGCCAGCATTTAGCTGATAGAGATTAACCAATTACTTCATAATTCCGTATAATTGTCAAACAAAAACCCCGTCTAAGGTGTCTTAAATATATTTCTTTCTTTAATAGAAATTATAGTTTCAATCAGTTCGTGGTAACGAACTGTAGGAACGACCCGGCTCAATAGTAACTGAAACTCTAAAAAAAACTGAAATTTGATGCTAATAATTACATCAAAAGAATCGCAATTTTATGTTTATTTAAAATATACATGTTTCATCAAGTTTTGGATTACCCATCCAAGTTAAAAGCAAGAGAAAATTTACCTTAATTCAGAAAAGTGGCCGAAACACCCCCGAAAGTCAAACAATCTTAACAAAAATCACACGATCAGATTCAGCGTATTAGACAACCCTACTGTAGAAGTTTCAAGCTCCTATCTACAAAATACATTTTGTATTTTTTTTTTTTTTTTTTTTTTTTTTTTTTTTTTTTTTTTTTTTTTTTTTTTTTGTCAGGGACAATCCTATAAGCCCAGTTGTATACAAACGTTTAAGAGGAACTTTTTTGCGTTGGGCGGGTTCAGGGGGAGGGGGTTACGAGGGAAGATTTTTCCATGGAGGAATTTATCATGAGGGAAGAGAATTTGTATGAAGGGGGCGCGGGATTTTCTAGCATTATCTAAAAAAACAATGAGAAAATAAATAAAAAGTTTTTTTCAACTGGAAGTAAGGAGCAGCATTAAAACTTAAAACGAACAGAAATTATTACGCATATAAGGGCAATTGTCTCCTCCTCAATAGATCGCTCTTTCCGCTAAAGTATTTTTGTGACTTCAACTATTTATTCTACGGCCTTTGTGATTCAGGGGACATTCATAAAGAATCGAGAAAAAATTCAAGCTTTAGCGTAAAGAGTTAGGCATTGACGAGGGGTGAGTCCTCTCATATACGCAATGGAAATTTACAAATATAGAAGTTTTTTACGTAAGTTAATTCTAAAGTTACGTTTAGTTGTTACTAATAAAAACGTTCGTAAAAAAATAAAAGCTCTAGTTGCATTTTTAAGAAATTAAAACTTGAAGGGCAACTAGGCCTCCTCTCGACCCCTTTTTTCTTATCAAAATCGTCCAATAGAAATTTTGAGAAAGCCATTTAGCCAAAAAAAAGTTAATATGCAAGTTTCGTCTTAATTATTCATGTGCGGTGAGCCAAAATCAGTACATACATTAATTCAAAACGTTCAGAATTAAATAAAAAACGTTTTTTCGACTGAAAGTAAGGATTGTCATTAAAATTTAAAACGAACATAAATTATTCCGTACATGAAATGGGCTGTCCCCTCCTCAACGTCCAGCACTTTATGCTATTTTATTATTATTTTAAAAAGTAAAACTGTGACAGAGTCAAACTTTAGCGTTTAATGTCCTAGAAAACCAGCTTTCCATAATCGATCACAAGAAGAAAAAGTCTGGTCACCAAACAGTCGGGAATACCAGTTTTTCTTGAGAATTGAAGTTTCCTACTTAAATTCGAAGAAAACTCTAAATTTCATTACTCTTTTGGCTAAATTCTGAACTCCAGCTCTCGTCGAGTGATCGCTAAGAAAAACAGTCTCACAAATTCGATCCTCCTTAAGGACAGAATTCTCATTGTAGTAAGGAGCGACCCGGCTCAATAGTAAACAAAACTCTAAAAAACGGAACTTCGATGCTAAAAGATACATAAAAAGGAATCGGATACTTATGCTGATTTTAAATATATAAGTTTCATCAAATTTAGTCTTTGTCATCAAAAGTTACGAGCCTGAGAAAATTTGCCTTATTTTGGAAATTAGGGGTTTACACCACCTAAAAGTCATAGGATCTTAACGAAAATCAATCCATCGCATTCAGCGTATCAGAAAACCCTATAGAAAAAATTTCAAGGTCAAATCTACAAAAATGTGGAATTTCGTATTTTTTGCCAGAAGACGGATCACGGGTTCGTGTTTATTTGTTTGTTTGTTTGTTTTTTGTTTTTTTTCCCAGGGGTCATCGTCTCGACCAAGTGGTTTTAGAGTGTTGTAAGAGGGCTCATTCTAACGAAAATGAAAAGTTCTAGTGCCCTTTTTAAGTGACCAAAAAAATTGGAGGGCCCCTAGGCCCCCTCCCACACTAATGTTTTCCCAAAGTCAACGGATCCAAATTTTGAAATAGGCATTTGTTACGCATAGTCGAAAACCATAATAACTATGTCTTTGGGGATGACTTACTCCCCCACAGTCCCTGGGGGAGGGGCTGCAAGTTACAAACTTCGACCAATGTTTACATACAGTAATGGTTATTGGGAAATGTACTGACGTTTCCAGGGGGATTTTTTGGGTTTGGGTGTGGGGTTGAGGGGAGGGGGGATGTGGGAGGATCTTTCCTTGGAGGAAAATTTCATTGGGGAAGAGAAATTAATGAAAAGGGCGCAGGATTTTCTAGCATTACTATTTAAAAAAAAAAATGAAAATATAAACATGAAAAAGTTTTTTCAATTAAAAGTTAGGAGTAGCATTAAAACTTAAAACGAACAGAGATTATTACGCATATGAGGGGTTCTAAAAATACTTTAGCATAAAGAGCGAGGTATTTAGGAGGAGATAGATATTTCGCTCTTTGTACTAAAGTATTTTTTGTAATTTCAACTATTTATTCTACGGCCTTTCTGATTCAGGGGTCATTCTTAAAGAATTAGGACAAAACTTAAGATTTAGTGTAAAGACCCCCTCATATATATAATAAAAAATATAAGAATATAAAAGTTTGTTACGTAAGTTAATTCTTAAGTTACGTATATTTTTTACTAGTAAAAACGTTCGTTAAAAATTAAAAGTTCTAATTGCCGTTTTAAGTAACCGAAAAATGGGAGAGCAACTAGTCCTCCTTCCCCACCCCTTATTTCTCAAAATCGTCTCATCAAAACTAAGAGAAAGCCATTTTGCCAAAAAAAAGAATTAATATGCAAATTTCATTTTAATAATCTAAGTACAGAGAGCCAAAATCAAAGATGCATTAATTCAAAAACATTCAGAAATTAAATAAAAAAAGCTAGTTTTTTTAACTGAAAGTAAGGAGCGACATTAAAACTTAAAACGAACAGAAATTACTCCGTATATGAAATGGGTTGTCCCCTCCGCAATCCCTCGCTCTTTACGCTAAAGTTTGACTCTGCCACAATTGTACTTTTTAAAACAATTAAAAACTTTAGCGTAAAGAGCGAGGGATTGCGGAGGGGACAACCCATTTCGTATACGGAGTAATTTCTGTTCGTTTTAAGTTTTAATGTCGCTCCTTACTTTCAGTTAAAAAAACTAGTTTTCTTTATTTAATTATATCAAAAGAATCGCAATGTTTATTTAAAATATACATGTTTCATCAAGTTTTGAATTACCCATCCAAGTTAAAAGCAAGAGAAAATTTACCTTAATTTAGAAAAGAGGGTGAAACATCCCCAAAAGTCATAGAATCTTAACGAAAATCACACCATCAGATTCAGCGTATTAGAAAACCTGTTCTAGAAGTTTCAAGCTCCTATGTACAAAATACATTTTGTATTTTTTGCCAGAAGACAGATCACGGATGCGTGTTTTTTTTTTTTTTTTTTTTTTTTTTTTTTTTTTTTTTTTTTTTTTTTTTTTTTTTTTTTTTTTGTGTCAGGGACAATCGTGTAAGCCCAGTGGTATACAGATGTTTAAGAGGAACTTTTTTGCGTTGGGCGGGTTCAGGGGGAGGGGATTACGAGGGAAGATTTTTCCATGGAGGAATTTATCATGAGGGAAGAGAATTTCCATGAAGGGGGCGCGGGATTTTCTAGCATTATCTTTAAAAAAACAATGAGAAAATAAATAAAAAGTTTTTTCAACTGGAAGTAAGGAGCAGCATTAAAACTTAAAACGAACAGAAATTATTACGTATATAAGGGCTTTTGTCTCCTCCTCAATAGATCGCTCTTTACGCTAAAGTATTTTTAGTAATTTCAACTATTTATTTTACGGCCTTTGTGATTCAGGGGGCATTCTTAAAGAATTGAGAAAAATCAAGCTTTAGTGTAAAGAGTTAGGCATTGACGAGGGGGTGAGTCATATACGCAATGAAAATTTACAAATATAAAAGTTTTTTACGTAAGTTAATTCTTAAGTTACGTTCATTTGTTACTAATAAAAACGTTCGTCAAAAAAATAAAAGTTCTAGTTGCATATTTAAGAAACTAAAACTTGAAAGGCAGCTAGGCCTCCTCTCGACCCCTTTTTTCTTATTAAAATCGTCCGATCAAAATTATGAGAAAGCCACTTAGCCAAAAAAGTTAATATGCAAATTTCATCTTAATTATTCATGTGCGGTGAGCCAAAATCAAAACATACATTAATTCAAAACGTTAAGAAATTAAATAAAAAAAGTTTTTTCGACTGAAAGTAAGGATTAACATTAAAACTTAAAACGAATATAAATTATTCCGTATATGAAAGGGGCTGTCCCCTCCTCAACGTCCCACACTTATTATTTTAAAAAGTAAAACTGTCACAGAGTCAAACTTTAGCGTTTAATGTCCTAGAAAACCAGCTTTCCATAATCGATCACAAGAAGAAAAAGTCTGGTCACCAAACAGTCGGGAATACCAGTTTTTCTTGAGAATTGAAGTTTCCTACTTAAATTCGAAGAAAACTCTAAATTTCATTGCTCTATTTGCTATCAAACAAATACAACGTAGAAACAATAGGGAAAGTTTTTTCAAGACAATGGAAATTATTTATGTAGATATTTCGGCCCTATGTCCAAGGGCCGTCTTCAGCACAATACAATACTATATATATATATAAAAGAACTTACATCAAATTGTGAGTAAGGATGCTAGGGCTATATTTTAAAAAAAAAATTGTTTTAATAAGTGTTTTTATATTCAGTTTTAATTCTCACAATTTGATGTAAGTTCTTTTATATATATATATAGTATTGTATTGTGCTGAAGACGGCCCTTGGACATAGGGCCGAAATATCTACATAAATAATTTCCATTGTCTTGAAAAAACTTTCCCTATTGTTTCTACGTTGTATTTGTTTGTTATGGAAAGGCAGTGTGGTCTTCGTCGCTATTTTCGTCTATTTGCTATATTCTGAACTCCAGCTCTCGTCGAGTGATCGCTAAGAAAAACAGTCTCACAAATTCGATCCTCCTTAAGGACAGAATTCTCATTTAGAAAAGAAAATGTTTTGTAGTCTAACCGAGGTCTAACATCCTGGTTTCATCGACAAAAAGCAGGGGGCACTGTATCTAAGTTCTTGAAATTCTTCCTAAAATTTCTAGATATCTATCCATTTTTCAAATTTATACCCTTCCTTCGTAATATTTATGCAACCGTGTGTGCCCGATATAAGCCAAAGACACTTTCCAAAAAGTGGGCTAGATCTTACAAAAATCAAACAACTGCAGAAAGGAGCGACCCGGCTCAATAGCAATCGAAACTGTAAAAAACGGAATTTTGATACAAATTGTTACATAAAAGAGAATCGTATTTTAATGTTCATTTTAAATATATAAGTTTCATCAGGTTTAGTCTTGCCCATTAAAAGTTACGAGCCTGAGAAAATTTGCACTAAACGCTAAACGCTCTTAACGCTAAAGTTTTTATTGCTTTAAAAAGTAGAGTCGTGACAAAGAATCAAACTGTAGCGTAAAGAGCGGGGTGCTAAGGAGGGGACAGCCCCATTCATTTACGGAATAATTTCTGTTCGTTTTAAGTTTTAATGTCGTTCTTTGCTTGCAGTTAAAACAGCCTGTTTTTTCATTTAATTCAATAAAATGAAGGCTTTAGTCCTTTCTGCTTTGCCTTAGGCTAATCTTGCGAATCATCTTTGCCAAATAAACTGATTTCAGATAATCATTCAACTTACTTAGAACCCTTCAGTTAGATGCACAAACTTAACAAGGTAGACTAAGCATGATTTATTTAAGTGACGAAGTACAATTCAATTGCCAACTTAAAACAAATGGGCAAAATAAAACACAAACATTTTTGTGTTTTGTTTACTAGTAATACTGTGCATAATCCACTTACGAAATATTGGTGCAAAATATGAAAGGCTCAAGAGCTTGGTACTCTGCTTAATGCATTTCCGATACCCAACTCATTTTCTTTTTTTTATGAAAAAGATGTAATGAGAGTGAGGATCTTCCTATTTTTTTAATGAATGACAATTCGGTTAAGGCCCATTTTAGGTTTGAAATATTATACAAGCCGATTTCTGTTCGCTTTATATTTTAAGTTCACTCAAGTTTTTAATTCAGGCAAGTTTTGTCATGTTAACTTAATGAAACTAGTGTTTTATCTTCTCTGTGTATTTAAATCTAAATTCTACTAAAAAATATTCACGCGCCAAAAAAAAGAAGCTGCAACATGATAAAACAATAAATTCTAAAGACAAAAAAGCAGAGCTATAAAACAGCACAAAAAAAAAAATCACCTGACATAGAAATCTGGTAAGATACCATCACTGAGACCATAAAAATATTAATTGTTTATAAAGGGTCAAATAGGCGAAGATTTATTGGACTTGTTTTTATCATCTTTTACACCAAAACATTTTAGCTATCAATACCACTTTAGTTTTAAAACTATTAACTTTATAATCATCATAAATCCTTTTGCATAAGAAAAGATGATATCAACTCCAAAAGCCTGTTGACACGAGGTATAGTGTCACCCCAAACTTTTTTTTTTAACATGTATTTGTGACTGAGAAAATAAAATTAAAATTTGAGTAGTAAGCTTAAATTTAAAAACTTGTAAACAATGCAGTGACTCGGAATTTTTTTTTAGATTTACTAGCTTAAAATTTAATTCAGAAGAACCAAAGGGGTAACAGACTTTCCTTCACCTGATATATATCTAAGAGCGCCATGTATACCACACACTTCTGCCACACATGAAACAATGCGCGAAGTAGTCGGAACAATTCCGCCATGTTTGGCATAGTGTCGTCATGTTTGGAACGTGCCACTCGGTGTAAATAATCTCTGAAAGCCGGCTGCTCCCTAGTACCAATTTGTGTGGGTTTTTGGTCTTTTTACTCGCTCGAAATGTGGCGTAACAAACTTGAGTAAATACAATAACGGGAATAAATCGTGGTCTGGTTATCTTCCCTTTTTGTCATACGCTTAAGGAATAATATGGTTAGTTTGAAAATACGTCATAAAAATCAACAAACAGAATTAAAGCACACTTTAGTTCCACAGACAGAATAAAAAACTCTTTTTTATTTTTTGGCAATTACAAAACTGTTTTTTTTT
The DNA here is from genome assembly GCF_032884065.1 of Artemia franciscana. Classification (NCBI taxonomy): domain Eukaryota; kingdom Metazoa; phylum Arthropoda; class Branchiopoda; order Anostraca; family Artemiidae; genus Artemia; species Artemia franciscana. The sequence goes on from NC_088867.1 coordinate 56,525,343, forward strand.
TGACAAAAAAAGTGTTTTTATCTGAAAGTAAGGAGCGACATTAAAACTTAAAACGAACAGAAATTTCTCCCTATACGAAAGGGGCTGTTCCCTCCTCAAAGCCCCGATCTTTACGCTAAAGTTTGACTCTTTCTCTCAACTCTACTTTTTGAAACAGTAAAACAATTTAGCGTAAAGAGCAGGGCGTTGGGGAGGAAACAGCCCCTTTCATATACGGAGTAATTTCTGTTCGTTTTAAGTTTTAATGTCGCTCCTTAATTTCCGTTAAAAACGCTTGCTTTTTTTATTTAATTTCTGAACGTTTTTGAATTAATGCATGTTCTGATTTTGGCTCTCTGCACCTGAATAATTAAAACGAAACTTGCAGATTGATTTATTTTTTGGCTAAATGGCTTCCTCATAGTTTTTATCGGACGATTTTGAGAAAAAAAGGAGCAGGGGAGTTGGCCTAATTTTCCTCCAATTTATTGGTTACTTAAAAAGGCAACTAGAACTTTTATTTTTTTACGAACATTTTTTAGTAAAAATATACGTAACTTAGGAATTAACTTACGTAACGAACTTCTATATTTATATGTTTTATTACGTATATGAGAGGGTTCGCCCCCTCGTCAGTACCCTGCTCTTTACACTAAAGCTTACATTCTGTCCCATTTCCTTAAGAATGACCCCTGAATCACAAAAGCCCTAGAATAAACTGTTGCAATTAATAAAATTACTTTAGCGTAAAGAGCAAGTTATTAGGAGAAGGTGAATCCCTCACATGCGTAACTATTTCTTTTCTTTTTAAGTTTTAATGCTGCTCCTTACTTTCAGTTGAAAATTTTTCTCATATTTATTTTCTCATTGTTTTTTTAAAAAAAATTCTAAAAAATCCTGCACTCCCTTCATGGAAGTTCTCTTCCCCCATGACAAATTTCTCCATTTAAAGTTCCCCCCACATAAACTCTCCTCAACCCCTCCCCCAACCAAACAAAACTCCTCCCGAGAGCGTCTGTACACTACCCAAAAACCATTGCTATATGTAAAAAATAAAAAAAAACGAGTTTTTTTTAACTGAAAGTAAGGAGCGACATTAAAACTTAAAACGAACAGAAATTACTTCGTATATGAAAAGGGGCTGCTTCCTCATCAACGCCCGCTCTTCAAGCTAAAGTTTGACTCTTTCAACTTTACTTTTTAAAACAGTCAAAAACATTAGCGTAAAGAACGGGGCGTTGAGGAGGAAGCAGCCCCTTTCATATAAGAAGTAATTTCTGTTCGTTTTAACTTTTAATGTCGCTCCTTACTTTCAGTTAAAAAAAACTAGTTTTTTTTGTTTGCTCCTTACATGTTTTGATTTTGGCTCTCCGCAGATGAATAATTAAAACGCAATTTGCATATTTATTTCTTTGGCTAAATGGCTTTCTCAGAGTTTTGATTGAATGATTTAGAGAAAAAAGAGTGGGGGAGGAGGCTTAATTGCCCTCCGGTTTCTTTGTTACTTAAAAAGGCAACTAGAACTTTTAATTTTTTACGAATGTTTTTTTTTAGTGAAAGATATACGTAACTTACAAATGAAGGGGTTCAGCCCCTCGTCAGTACCTCGCTTTTTACACTAAAGCTTAAATTCTGTACCAATTCCTTAAGAATGACCCCTGAATCACAAATGCCGTAGAATAAACAGTTGAAATTACTAAAAATACTTTAGCTTAAAGAGCGGGGTATTAGGAGGAGGTGAGCCCATCATATGCGTAATAATTCCTTTTCGTTTTAAGTTTTAATGCTTCTCCTTACTTTCAGCTGAATAAACTTTTTCATATTTATTTTTTGATTGTTTTTTTTTAATAATGCAAGAAAATTCTGCGCTCCCTTCATGAAAATTTTCTTCCCCCACGACAAATTCTCCAATGAAAGTTCCCCCAACATATCTCCCTCTTCTCAATCCTCCCCCAACCTAGAAATCCCCCTGAAAACCTCTCTACACTTCCAAATAACCATTACTATATGTAAGCACTGGTCAAAGTTTGTAACTTGTAGCCCCTCCCACGGGGACTGTGGGGGAATAAGTTGCCCCCAAAGACATAGTTATAAGGTTTTTCGACCACGGTGAATAAAATGGCTATCTCAGAATAGTATTCTGGCAAAAAAAATGGAAAATTTCACATTTTTATAGACAGGAGCTTGAAACTTCTATAATAAGGTTCTATAATACGCTGAATCACATGGTGTGATCTTCGTTAAGATTGTATAACTTTTATCGAAAATATTTTCGATACCCTATTTTCAAAAATAAGCCAAATTTTCTTAGAACCGTAACTTTTGATTGGTGAAACTAATCTCGATGAAACTTATATATTTAAATTCAGCATTAAAATGCGAATCTTTTGATGTAACTATTGGTATTAAAATTCCATTTTTTAGCGTTTTGTTTACTCTTGAGTAAGACTTTGTTTACTTTTTACTATTGAGCAGGGTCGCTCCTTACTACAGTTCGTTACCACGAACTGTTTGACACAGGTCAAAGTTTGTAACTTGCTACCCCTCCCACAGGGACTGTAGGAGAGTGAGTCGTCCCCAAAGACTTAGTTATTAGGTTTTTCGACTATGCTGAATAAAATGACTATCTCAGAATTTTGATTACCCCTTGAGAAAAAAAAAAAGCAAACAAATAAACACGCATCCGTGATCTGTCTTCTGGCAAAAAATACAAAATTCCATATTTTTGTAGATATAAGTTGAAACGTCTACTGTAGTGCTCTCTGTTACGCTGAATCTGATGGTGTGATTTTCGTTAAGATTCTATGACTTTTAAGGGATGTTTTTCCCTATTTTCTAAAATAAGATTAAATTAAAATAATAAAATAAAATAAGACTCGTAACTTTTTATGGGTAAAACTAAACTTGATGAAACTTATATATTTAAAATAAGCACTAACATGTGATCCTTTTGATGTAACTATTGGTATCAAGATTCCGTTTTTTAGAGTTTCGGTTACTATTTAGCCGGGTCGTTCCTTACTACAGTTCGTTACCACGAACTGTTTGATTAAATAAAAAAAAAGTTTTTTTAAACTGCAAGTAATTAACAAGATTAAAAGTTAATATGAAAAAAAAAGTTATTACGTATATGAAAGGGGTTGTCCCATCCTCAACGCCTGGCTCTTTACGCTAAAATTTGACTCTTTCTCACAACTCAACTTTTTAAAACAATAAAAAACTCTAGCGTAAAGTGTGAGGCGTTGAGGAGGGGACAACTCCTTTCATATACGTAATAATTTCTTTTCATTTAAAGTTTTAATGCCGCTCCTTATTTGCAGTTAAAAAAACTTGTTTTTTTTAATTTAATTTCTGAACGTTTTTGAATTAGTGCATGTTTTTGTTTTGGCTCACCGCACATGAATAATTAAAACGGAATTTGCATATTATTATTTTTTTTCAATTAAAATTGCTTTCTCATAGTTTTGATCCGACGATTTTGATAAGAAAAAGGGGTGGGAGAGGAGCCCCGGTTGACCTCCAATTTTTGGTTACTTAAAAAGGCAACTAAAACTTTTTATTTTATACGAACGTTTTCATTAGGAATAAATATTCGAAAATTACGAATTAACCTAGTTAACGAAGTCTAGATTTGTACATTTTTTACGTATATGAGGGGGTTCACCCCTTCGTCAATACCTCGCTCTTAACACTAAAGCTTGAATTTTGTCCCAACTCTTTAAGAATGACCCCTGAATCACAAAGGCCGTAGAATAATTAGTTGCAATTACTAAAAATACTTTAGAATACAGAGCGAGGTATTGTGAAGGAGATGAACCTCCTTTTTTACGTAATAAATTCTGCTCCTTACTTCTAGCTGAAATTTTTTTATATATATTTTCTCATTGTTTTTTAAATAATTCTAGAAAATCCTGCAGCCCCTTCGTGGAAATTCTCTTCCATCATAATAAATTTCTACATGGAAAGATACTCCCACAGAGCCCCCTTCCCGATCCCCTCCCCCTCAACACGAATAAGTCCCCCTGAAAACGTCTGTACACTTCCCAATAACCCAGACTATATGTAAACAATGGTCAAGGTTTGTAACTTGCATCCCCTCCCCCGGGGACTGTGAAGGATTAAGTCGTCCCAAAAGACATAATTATTAGGTTTTTCGACTATGCTGAACAAAATGGCTATATGAAATTTCGATCTCGTGTTTTTGGGAAAAATGAGCGTGGGAGGGGGCCTAGGTGCCCTCCAATTTTTTGATCACTTAAAAAGGGCACTAGAACTTTTAATTTCAGTTAGAATGAGCCGTGTTGTGACATTGCAGGACCACTGGGTCAGTACGGTCACCCCTGGAAAAAACAAAACAAAAATACGCATCCGTGATCTGTCTTCTGACAAAAAATACACAATTCCGCATTTTTGTAGATAGGAGCTTGGAACTTCCACAGTAGGGTATTTGGATATGCTGAATTTGATGGTGTGATTTTTGTAAAGATTCAATGACTTTTAAGAGTTTCTTTTTTCCTTTTTTGTAAAATAAGGCAATTTTTTCAGGCTCGTAACTTTTGATGGGTAAAACTAAACTTGATAAAACTTTTATGTTTAAAATCAGCATAGAAATGCAATTCTTTTGATTTAACTATTGGCATTAAAGTTCCGTCTTTTAGATTTTCGGTTACTATTGAGCCGGGTCGCTGCTTACTAGAGTTCGTTTCCACAAATTGTTTGATTATGTTTTTAATTGGTCCAATTATTGTGTCATTATTGCCACACTTAATAGTATAAATATTTTTGTTGTCAGGAAGGTTTCATATGTAAATAAAGTAAATTTTTTTATTTTTTCCGAACTTTATTTTGAATGTATAATATATTTATTTTGGCAAACTTTTCTTGCTTGAAAGTAACTTATTTAAGCCGGATTCTAGCACACTATTTTCGAAAGACTCAATATTTGAAAGAAGTAATGACATGTTTCAAGTTACGTCTAGCTTGCAAGCGTATCCTCATAAACTTTTATTTTTATTTTATTTTTATTTTTCTACGAGCAATTTAACACAAGGTTTACAATCAAATATTTTCAAAAAATGAGGAATTCCTTTATAATAACTTAGCTTCTAGGGATTAAAGCAAAATTAGAGTATAAGCAAATCATATTTTTAGCAGCTGCATGGTTACTAGTGCATTATACGCCATTCACTCAAATTTACACTGAGTAAAATTTGAGAACAAACTTGTTTTTTCGTTAGTTTCTTCGTTGCTTGTTTTGGCTATATATTTGCACATTATGGGTGTGGGGTAAAGTATAATGAGTCTGCATTAAAAATGTCGTAGGTACAGTTATTTTGCATATTATGAAGTAAGAATTGTTTTCTAAATTCAAAGTGTCCAAATACTTTACCCCCAATCCCACCCCTCTAATATGCAAATATATAGCCCAAATTATATATTCCCCGTTTATTCTATCGCTAGTCTTTGTCTTGTTTCACTATAAGCTGAGAGAAACTAACGAAGAGATCAGTTTGCTCTCGTGTTTCACACAGCGTAAACTTGAGTGAGTGGCGTATAATACACAAGGGCCGCTCTTTGTTTAAGAATTATATTTACCAGAAAAAAAATTTCTGAAGGAGCGAGTAGGCCCATTGCTTAAGCCCAGATGTGTTTTTCCTGATTTCTAAATTGATCAAGACACCAAAAAGCATTTTCTCCCCCCCCCCCCCTAAGTAATTCATATTCATACAATGGCTTATGCTGGAGTTTGTCCTTATGACCTGCGAATCGTGTCGACCTACTTATTTTGAATGAGATAAATCTACGCTTTACAGTTTAGGGCTTAAAAACATCTTTTACTTTTATTGGTTGTTCTAATATTACACCATGCAATATTGAATCCTTACACGTATTAAGGTTGTGTCTTGTGGTCGGGTAATCATTATACCAATTTTAAAGTAATGCAAATTCTATAGAATGATTGCATTAATTACATAGTATATTGTTTCAAGCGTTTGAGTGCGCTTAATGTACAACAAATTTGTGGTTACGTAGCTGTCATTTTGACATATCAATAGTGAAATAATGCATATAAAAACTCGGGTCCATTTTGGAAAGAAGAACCTGGTCTTAAAGCCGTCAAAGATCAAACAGTTCGTGGTAACGAACTGTAGAAAGGAGCGACCCGGCTCAATAGTAACCAAAACTCTAAAAAATGGAATTTTGATACCAATAGCTACATCAAAAGAATCGCATTTTAATGCTGGTTTTAAATATATAAGTTTCATCAAGTTTAATCTTACCCATCAAAAGTTACGAGCCTGAGAAAATTTGCGTTATTTTAGAAAATAGGGGGAAACGCCCTCTAAAAGTCATAGAATCTTAACGAAAATCACACCATCAGATTCAGCGTATCAGAGAACCCTACTGTAGAAGTTTCGAGCTCCTATCTACAAAAATGTGGAATTTTGCATTTTTTGCCAGAAGGCAGATCACGGATGCGTGTTTATTTGTTTTTTTGTTTTTTTGTTTTTTGTTTTTTTTCCAGGGGTGATCGTATCGACCCAGTTGTCCTAGAATGTTGCAAGAGGGCTCATTCTAACGGAAATCAAAAGTTCTAGTGCCCTTTTTAAGTGACCAAAAAAATTGGAGGGCACCTAGGCCCCCTCCCACGCTAATTATTTTCTCAAAGTCAACGGATCAAAATTCTGAGATAGCCATTTTATTCAGCGTAGTCGAAAAACCTTATAACTATATCTTTGGGGACGACTTACTCCCCCACAGTCCCCGTGGGAGGGGCAACAAGTTACAAACTTTGACCTGTGCTTACATATAGTAATGGTTATTGGGAAGTATACAGGCGTTTTCAGGAGGATTTTTTTGGTTTTTGGGAGGGGTTGAGAAGAGGGGGATATGCTGGGGGAACTTTCCTTCGAGAATTTGTAATGGGAGAAGAAAATTTCCATGAAGGGAGAGCAGGATTTACTAGCATTATTTTAAAAAAAACAATAAAAAAATAAAAGTGAAAAAGCTTTTTCAGCTGGAAGTAAGGAACAGCAATAAAACTTAAAACAAACAGAAATTATTACCCATATGAGGGGCTCACCTCCTTCTAATACCTCGCTCTTTACGCTAAAGTATTTTCGGTAATTTCAACTACTTATTCTACGGCTTTTGTGATTCAGGGGGTCATTCTTAATGAATTGGGATAAAATTTAAGCTTTAGTGTAAAGAGCGAGGTACTGACGATGGGGCGAATCCCCTCATATATATAATAAAAACATGAGAATACAAAAGTTCTTTACGTAAGCTAATTTATAAGTTACTTAAATCTTTTACCAATAAAAAGATTCGTAAAAAATTAAAAGTTCTAGTTGTCTTTTTAATTAACCAAAAAATCGGGGGGCAACTAGGCTTCGTCTCCCGCTCTTTTTTCTCAAAATGATTCGATCAAAATTATGAGAAAGCCATTGAGCCAAAAAAAAAATATGCAAGTTTCGTTTTGATTATTCCTCTGCGGAGAGCCAAAATCAAAACATGCATTGATTCAAAAACGTTCAGAAATTAAATAAAAAAAACAAGTTTTTTTTAACTGAAAGTAAGGAGTGACATCAAAACTTAAAACGCACAGAAATTACTTCGTATATGAAAGAGGCTGCTGCCTCATCAACGCCCCGCTCTTTACGCTAAAGTTTTTTACTGTTTTAGAAAGAAGAATTGAGAGAAAGAGTCAAACTTTAGCGTAAAGAGCGGGGCGTTGATGAGGAAGCAGCCTCTTTCATATACGAAGTAATTTCTGTGCGTTTTAAGTTTTGATGTCACTCCTTACTTTCAGTTGAAAAAACTTGTTTTTTTTATTTAATCGTGCTAAACTCTGGCTTAGCATTCTGGATTGCGTGTGGTCAGCCCTTGCGAGGCCAAGTGTTCGATAAAAAAAGTAAGACAAGAGCGGAGTTTAAAAAGTATCTTCGTTTGGTTCAATATAATGGTGCCGAGTTCCCTAAAGTGCAGAATAATGGAAAGAAGTCATAAGTGCGTCTAATTTTTTTTTCATTAGGTATCCCAGGTTCGTGTTGGCTTAGGCAATATGAAAATTTTTTTTTGTAAGATTGAGTATAATGTTTATTATTATTTTCAGTACTTAGTTTTTAATTTTTGCGACCTAAAATTTTGCAATGTCAAGATATTCCTGTATCAACTAAAAGTATGCTAAATTGTATGCTTAAACTTAAGCATAAATCCAGTGATCTTGATGGGATCAGCGCTCAAAAACCATTTTGATTACAGTTCTTATAGGCCAATCACTGTTGCTTGTAATATTAGCAAGATTCTTGAGTATGTTCTGCTCCCATATATTATTGAACGAACTGCGAAAGACACAAAACAATTTGGGTCTCAACCTCGTATTGCGTGCCAACATACGTATAAGGTTTGAGCTTCAATTCTATATGATGCCCAGTCTAAAGGCTATGAACCACATATTTGCGCTTTGGGTTTGTTTAAAGCTTTCGATTGTATTTTGCCATGCACAAGTGTGTCGCTCTTTGTCAGAGTTTGTAGTGAACCCTTCTGTCATACATGCACTTAAATTTTGATGTATTAATTCATTTCTTTGTTTAAAATCTCGTACTACGGTAATATCCCAGTTAAATCTGGAGTACATCAGGGTGGAGTGTTATCACCTTATCTATGTAATGGTTGCATTCAAAAAATGTTATCAGGAATCAAGCCTTCGTATTTGTATTATTTATCTGATGTGTCTTATATTGCGCACGCGGACAACCTGCTAGTTTTAAGCCAAACCAAGTCTATTTTGGCATTATCTGTGCAACGTAGGCTATTTCTATGATGGCTTGGGATGTTGGTCTGTTAATGAATGTTGATAAATGTGAATATTAAGTTTTAAATCCCAATGATCAGCTCATTATTTGTCCTATGGATCCTCTATAATTCGCAATGTCGCGAGTTTACTGTGGTTGGGCATTAGTATTTATTTACACTTTTTCTACGACTTCAGGTTCTAAGAGATGTGAAAGAAAAGTTGAAGATTGGATATGCAAAATTGGTATCGAACCGTGGAAAATATTCACGCCGAGCTTTAGCTAAAATGTATTCCACATATTTCAACCAGTCAGATAAATAATCTGTGTTTTTTTTTATTGTTTACTGTTTTTCTTTATTTAATTTAAAAAATCACAAAAAAAAATATACCCCAACAGAGAGCAGAGCTTGTAAGGCTGGGACAGCACACAGACATAGAAAAAACACCAACATCTCCATCATACCAATAATTCCAAAAATTAATACGGCAAAAAACAAACAAAATAGAAAAAAACACAAAAGAAAAGTAACAAGAACAAGTAAAAAACTAAATATCGGGCAGGAGGGGCGTGGGAGGCCACCCCAAACACAGGGACACACAAACAAAACAAAAAAGAAGAAGATCAAATAATTCAATATTCCATCATCAGTGGTGAATAGTCAAACATTAGCAAACAATCTTTAATATTTGCTTTTTTAGATTTAGGTGAGAATCTTGTTTCTAAGTGGAAGGTATTCGTTATTGAATAAGAATGATTTGCGCCAGATCCGTATTGATTATTTTAGATAATGCAAATTTTTACTTTACCTTCCGACTTCGTATTGTAATACACGTATTATTGAGAAGTATAGTGCTATCGACATTATCCAATCGTTGGAATTGCTTAGTGATAATTTAACAAGACATGCCTTTGTGTCCCTAGGCCCAAACCATAATATTATCCGTGTGTTTTTGTCTATGATTAAGATTTAAGTCATCTATGTTTCTGTGTATTTGATTTTTCTTCCTTTTTAGCGTAATTTACTCCGCTTGTTTTGTATAAAAGTGGATTATAAATAAATTATTATTATATATATTTTCTTTATGCTTTAGTCAGTTCCTTCGTATTAATTAAATAAAAACATTTTTTTTACTGAAAGAAAGGAGCGACATTAAAACTTAAAACGAACAGAAATTATTCCGTATATGAAAGCGTATATGACTGTCTCCTCCTCAGCGCCCCACTCTTTACGCTAAGTATTGTCACTCTGTCACAACTCTAGTTTTTAAAGTTATAAAAATTTTTAGCGTAATGAGCGGAGTGTTGAGGAGGGGACAACCCCTTTCATATACGGAATAATTTCTGTTCGTTTTAAGTTTTAATGTTGCTCCTTACTTTTAGTTAAAAACGTTTTTCAACTAATTCAGGTTCGAATTTGGTGAATTTGGCACCGTATATGAATAATTAAAGCGGAATTTGCATATTAATTTTGGCCAAGTTCACCCCAACCTAAAATTTCCTGTGGAAAGTTCCCCTCCAGAAACTGATCCCCCAATGTGAAAATCTTACCGTACAAATAAAAAATTATTTATTACCTGTATGAGGGGGCTGACTCCTCATCTAAAGCCAGGAAATATGGCTCCTCTCTCCATGAAAATTTCTTCCCCTCACGTAAAATCCCTCCATGCAAAGTTCTGCCAACATAAATTACCCCCCACCACGAAAATTCCCCCAGACAATCTCATTGTAGCTGAAAATTACCCCTGGAAAGTTTCTTGCGGATGATTCCAGCTGAAAATATTTTCTTAGCCCACTTTTATTTGAAAGACACTTTAGTTTCTGAATGTTTTTAAAACCGTGCCGGAAATGCCCCTTCCGTGAAAAATTCCTCAAAAATATCCCCGCCCCCTAGCAGAGAGGTGCTGCCACAGAAAAGACTTTCTGAAGAATTTATCATGTGGGAAACTCCCTTATGGAGAATTTCTCCCGTGGAAAATCCCTTCACCTACAGAAAGATACTCAAGACACATCCAACCCTGTGAACATTACCCCGGATAATTCCCCTTAATATTTTCACATGCAAAATTCAGTCGGCAAACAGAAAGTAAGACAGACTGAAAAAAAATTTTATTAGAACTTTGGCAAATTCCACCCGTGTAAAATTTCCTTTTGGAAGTTCACCTTCCCCGGAAATTTTCTCCCCGCGGAATATGATCCCCGTGTAAAAAATACCCAGCAAAAAATTCTCCCCCCTCCCAGGAAAAATATCCCTTTACTTCCCAATAAGAAATACTATACGTAAACAATGGACAAATTTCCAGACTTAAAAAAAATTCTCCAGGGGCTGTGGGGGTTATATTATCCTCAAAGACATAGTTGCTGGGCTTTACAACTATGTTGAGCAAAATGGCTATCTCAAAATTTTGATCAGATGAATTTCAGGAAAAAGGTGGCTTGGAGGGGGGCCAGTTGCCCTCCAATTTTTTTGGTCACTTTAAAAGGGGACTAGAACTTTTAGTTTCCGTTCGAGTGAACCCTTTTTCAATATTCTAGGACTAATTGGTTCGATGCGATCATCCCTGGAAAAAAAAACAAATAAATATTCATTTTATATATCTATTGGTATCAAAATTTTATCTTTAGAGTTTTGGCTACTATTGAGCCGCATCGCTCCTCACTTACAGTTCGTTACCACGAACTGTTTGATAGTGCTTTTTATTCATATGTTACTAGGTATGCTGATAATTTCAAGCTTGACTATTGAGAAACGACACACACCAGCTTCATCCCGGAACTTAAACTCTGGAGCTTTGGTATACAAACTACGACTGACATTCAGGTTAGGGGGGGACTAATAGGTTTATTAAAAGCAGATCAGAACTGCTTTTTTGAATGAGGATATATAGTTTATTTTTCGATTTTTCTTCTTCACTATTAAGAAAATGGCATGATGAAAGATTGAATATTTTTTAACTGATTGCATTATAAACCAGTCTCTAAAGAGGGCTTTGTCGCCCTCTCTCTAAAGTAAGTAAAGTAAAGTAAGTCTCTAAAGAAAGGGCAATAAAGTTTCCCTTACAGAATGTTGCCATAAAGTTGCTGTTTCAGAACAGGGTTTTTGTTTTGAGAGATATTTATTTTACACTTTATGTTATTGGTTACCATCTATACGGTAACTCGATCTCTGTTACCGTGTAATAGAGATATGCTATTTTACACGGTCTGTAAATAAATCCATTCAGCTCGAAAAAAAAAAAATACTTCAGTTCTTAGCAGTTACGTAAAAACTGTATATAAAAAAGGCCACATTTCTTCTGGAGTTTCAAACGTAGACATAAGACTTATCTAAGATTCCCTAGATAGTGGTACAGAAGGGTAGAGCAGGGCAATACACCTTTTGAAAAATTGTAGCCCTATTGAGAACTGTGGCTGCGATCTTTTAATGATTTTTATTCAATCTATTACTGACCAAGTAAAAACTGTCAAATTCAATTTTGTTCCAGAATGCATATGAACGCATGAGAAAACTTGTCTAAAATTTCACCGATACGTATAATTGACGACTCTCTTCATCTTGGAATTTGAACCAAATATTTATACTAAATGCCAAAACCGTTTACGCCTCAAGTGATGTGTTTCACGATGATGAGGATCAGTGTTTCGATAAGAGACGTGGAATAAGAAAAATGTGTTACATCTCCCTGTCACTTGATGGGGGGTGACACTAGAAATTCGACTAGATAGTTGCGATTGGCAGAACCACCTGGTGGTCTAGTGAATTCCACCAGAGCTCAACAGAGAAGAGAATGTCAATTTTGTTGCCTGATGATCCTCGTTATTTTTGTGCGTAATTGACAAAATGCATATTCCCACAGCAACTATTCTAATACACATATTTTTAAAGAACATCCCAGTAAAAGTGAAATAGTAGCAACCCTTTAAGACGAGAATCGTAGGGAGCAAGCATGGAAAGGAGTAGATGTCAAATTGTCGTTCAGAATGGGCTTCTGTCATTGATTAATCCATCCTTAAAAATTATATGATTAATAAAATTCGGTAAGAATGGTTAGTATGTTTGTGAGGTGTCCCTCCCACCTCATTTTAAAGTGGCAAAATGAGTACCAAAATGGCAGTGGCGCTATTCACAGAAATATTTGTGTGTAGGAAGGGTTGGCACAAGTGATCAAAGAAGTAATTTTCTAAATCTAGCGGGGGGGGGATATCCTGATTTTTACCATTTCTTAATGAAGATATAAAAATAAAATCCCTTTTAAAAGAAAATACAAGAAAATCCTATTCAAAAATCGTTAAGGGACAAGCAAGTCTTGGGGGGTGGGAAAATATTCCTTGTCTCGTACACCTTCCATTCCCAATCACAATGTTTTAACTGGTAAATGGAGTCACTGAACACGTACTTCAAAGTTTGAGACAACATACTCCGATATTGTTGGATCTGTTTAAAGAGATGTTGATGAAAGAGAAAAATTCCTTCTGAGAATTCCTTCTAACTTTCTACCTTCTAATTAGGCTTCTTGCTGTACTTAAAGAGAGAGAAGAATTGGTAGTCGGGAGAAGAAAGGCAACACATTTCACTGGATTAACCTTTACTATTTTATGGCCACCCCCGTAAACCAGTATCATACATAAAACGAAGTTGTGGGATCTCTCTAAAGAGACCTGGGTGAAAGAGAAAATTCCTTCTGAGAGTTGGTTTGACAATGGTTTGAAAAGAATAATCCACTAGTTTATAGTTGGGTAGTTTAATTTTATTTTAGGGATATTGAGGCAACGGGATTTACTGGATCAACCCTTACTGTTTTAGGGCCATCCAATTGATGCCACTCTTCATTCCCAAGCGTTTATCTAAACTATTAATTTATTACCAAAGAAAAAAGAGAAAACATAATTCAAATTTGCTTTATGCTTCAATAAACTGCACTCAAAACCAATTCAATTTTATTCACTAGACCTACTAAATATTGCCGTAACTTCTGAACCACATACGAAAGTTTGAAGTTGTCCTGAAACTGCGCTGATTTCTGAGAACTTCATTACAAGTTCTCAGTAACTAAACTTTCTTAAGAGCCTGACTTTCCCCTAGAATAAACATTTTGTTCCTTATTCCAAACGAAAGCTTTCAAGTAATACAAAGCAGTCTCGTACGGTGGATAAGCAGAAGTTGAAGAAATATAACCGAAGCGACTGGTTGGTTTTGTCTTAATTAAATAAGAAACGTGATTTCCGAATAACATTTTTTTAACGACTAAATTGAAGGTGCTACTTAACCACCCCCCCCCCCTTACGCTAACATTTTGCTTCCACTTCACCGTAAGTCATAGATTCATAAATTCAGACGGAGGAGGTGGAAAGCCCCTCTAATATGCACTGAGCAGGGTCCATCGGCATATGGATATGCACCGCCATTGAGAACCCTTCTTCCAGCAATGAGATAGGTTGTTAATAGGTTGGTGGTGCAGGTCACCAGAAGGGTGGAATATCGGCATTAGATATGCCCGGCCCCTGTGAGGGATGTTGAGGAGGGGTTTACCACTGTCGTGAAATTATTTAAGATATCTCCTTTCTTCTTAAAATAAAATAATGAACAAACACAGAGCAAGTGTTTTGTTTACCAAGGGCCTTTCAAAACCCTTGAATTGAGCATGTTAAAGTTTTAACCAAACACGCATGAAAGGAACCTTCCATTCTTGAGGTATTAACATTTTTTCTTTTTAGATCATTATCCTAGATTAAAGAATTCGTTCTTGTAGTAGTGGGAGGGGGTAGCAGACTTTAGCATAAATAGCTGAGAGTTGAGAGGGAGGGGTAAAAGCCTACATTTAATTTCAAGTTTTAATATTGCAATATTTTCTAATTTGAAATTTTTTTGTCAGTTTATATTTGTTTTGCTTTCACATCCACGGTTATTCAAAATATTAGGATTCTAACACTTTCAAAGTCCCACTGTTCACGTGGAACCTTTAAACTAGATTTTAAAGTACTTCAAAGAAAGTTCTATTTATGTTTATCTCCCTTTCAAAATATTAAATAAAAAAAACAAGTTTTTTTTTAACTGGAAGTAATGAGGGATATTAAACCTTAAAACGGAGAGAAATTACTCCGTATATGAAAGGGGCTAATCAAATAATTAAATATTATTTTGTCTTGTCATGTTTCAATAATAAATTACGACTGTTACTTCACTACGAAGTACTACAGCGAAAAAAAAAAAACTAAAACACATGAATGATATCCATCCCAGGGAAAACACGAAATTTCTTATTTTTCTGAAAGGTACTCTAGGTAAATCATGCCGTCTTTTAGAGATATTTAGCCTTCTATTCTAAAATAATCAAAATTTCATTTACAATAACTTATAATAAATATCTTTAATTGTAGCAGAACTTGCATATTTCGAATCATGTAAAAACAAATTCTGTTGATGAATTTATTACATTCTTTTTTTTAGAGTTTCGGTTTTTCAAACAGTTCTTTGTAACGAGCTTTAAGTAAGGAGCAAATCGCCTCAATAGTAAGCGAAACTCCAAAAAAAGGAATTTCAATGTCAATAGATACTATTAGACTGATTCCAGACATATAAGATTAATCAAGTTTAGTATTACCCATCAAAAGTTACGAACCTGAGAAAATTTGCCTGATTTTTGAAATAGGGGGGAAACATCCCCTAAAATTAAAGGAATCTTAACGAAAATCACACTATCCAGTTCAGCGTATCAGAAAACCCTACTGTAGAAGTTTCAAGCTCCTATCTGCAAAAATGCGGAATTTTCCTATTTTTGCGAGAAGACTGATCATGGATGCGAGTTTATTTGGGATTTTTTTCAGGGGTGTTCGTGTCAAAATAATGCTCCTATAAGATCGGAAGAGGGCGCATTCGAAAGAAAACTAAAAGTTCTAGCACACTTTTTAAGTGACCAAAAAGATCGGAGGGCAACTGGGCCCCCTTCCACGCCCATTTCTTCCTCAAGATTATCTGATCAAATTTTGAGATGGCCATTTTGTTCAGTATAGTTGAAAGATCAAATAGTTATGCCTTTGGGTGTAAAATGAACCCCCCACAGTCTGTGGGGAGAGGGCTGTAAGTGATGAAATTCACCCATTGTCAAACAGTTCGTGGTAACGAATCAAACAGTTCATGATAACGAACTGTAGTAGGCTGAGGAGCGACCCGGCTCATTAGTAGCGAAAACTCTAAAATTCATACCAATAGCTACATCAAAAGAATTGAATTTTAATGCTGATTTTAAATATATAAGTTTCATCAAGTTTAGTCTCACCCATCAAAAGTTACGAGCCTAAGGAAATTGGCCTTATTTTACAAAAATAGGGGGAAACACCCTCTAAAAATCACAAATCTTAACAAAAATCACATCATCAGCGTATTCAAGAACCCTATTGTAGATGTTTCAACTCCTATCTACAAAAATGTGGAATTTTGTATTTTTTGCCAGAAGGCATTCTAACAGAAATAAAAAGTGCTAGTGCCCTTTTTAAGTGACCAAAAAATTGGAGGGCACCTAGGCCACCTCCCACGCTAATTATTTTGCAAATGTCAACGGATCAAAATTCTGAGATTGCCATTTTATTCAGCGTAGTCGAAAAACCTCGTAGTTATGTCTTTGGGGACGACTTACTCCCCCAAAGTCCCCGTGGGAGGGGCTACAAGTTACAAACTTTGACCAGTGCTTACATATAGTAATGGTTATTGGGAAGAGGACAGACGTTTTCAGGAGGATTTTTTGGTTTGGGGGAGGGGCTGAGAAGAGGGAGATATGTTGGGGGAGTTTTAAATCGAGGAATTTGTCATGTAGGAAGAAAATTTCCATGAAAGGAGCGCAGTATTTTCTAGCATTATTAAAAAAAACAATGAAAAAATAAATATGAAAAATTTTTCCAACTGGAAGTAAGGAGCAGCATTACAAATTAGAACGGACAGAAATTGTTACACATATAAGGGGCTCACCTCCTCCTAATACCTCGCTCTTTACGCTAAGGTATTTTCAGTAATTTTAACTATTTATTCTACGGCTTTTGTGATCAGGGGTCATTCTTAATGAATTGAGGCAAAATTTAAGCATTAGTGTAAAGAGCAAGGTACTGACGAGGGGTTGAACCCCCTCATATATGTAATAAAAGCATGAGAATACAAAAGTTCGTTGCGTAAGCTATTTTATATATTACGTATATCTTTTACTAATAAAAACATTCGTAAAAAATTGAGATTTCTAGTTGCCTTTTAAGTAACCAAAAAAATTAACCTTTTAAGTAACCTCCCCCACTCTTTTTTTCTCAAAATCATTTGGTCAAAACTATAAGAAAGCCATTTAGCCAAAAAAATAACCATGCCAATTTCGTTTTAATTATTCCTCTGCGGAGAGCCAAAATCAAAACGTGCATTGATTCAAAAACATTCAGAAATTAAATTAAAAAAACACCTTTTTTTTAACTGAAACTAAGGAGCGACATGAAAACTTAAAACGAACAGAAATTACTTCGTATAGAAAGGGGTAGCTTCCTCATCAACGCCCCGCTCTTTACGCTAAAGCTTTTACAGTTTTAAGAAGAAGAGTTGAGAGAAAGAGTCGAACTTTAGCGTAAAGAGCGGGTCGTTGATGAGGAAGTAGCCCCTTTCATATACGAAGTAATTTCTGTTCGTCTTATGGTTTAATGTCGCTCCTTACTTTCAGTTAAAAAACTTGTTTTTCTATTTAATTTACGTATAGAGTTTTTACGTATAGAATGGTTACGTATAGAATTATTGGGAAGTATACAGACTTTGTTTGGAGGGAGGCGCTTGGGGTGGATTTCCTTAGGAGCAATCTTCCTTGGAGAGAAAAGTTTCTGGGGGGAAAGAGGGTGGGGTGTGAATATACCAGGGGAGATGCTACATTGGGGTATCATACAGAATTACTATACGAAATTCTTTTTAATTGTCATACATTCTCTTTGCCAAATTTTTCATGCTAGATGTTTTGGGAGAATTGTTCAGGGTTTTTTTCCGCGTTTTTTTTCCGGCAAAAAATTTCCAAGAACGAGGGCATTTCTAGATTGAACGAGAAACCAAGTAGAGATTAAAGTCATATTCAAATGAAAGAATGTTAAGTGGAATTTTTCAGGCCGAATTGTTCGCAAGCGATATTACAGGAAGGGGGATTTTCGGCGATGATGGAACTGTCTTGAGGGAGTTTGATAAGGGTGGGGGAGGTTCACTTTATGTTGGGTGAAATTTCCACGGAGGATTTTTCCGTGAGAGAGAGGGGTACATTTCATAAAGGGTGAGCCATATTTACTGGCATTATTTGAAAAAGGACCAGAAATTATTCCATATATGAAGGTGGTTGCCCTCTCCTCAATACCCTGTTCTTTACGCTAAAGTTTGACTATTTGTCCCAATTTTTTAAGAGCGTCTACTGAAACAAAGGGGTCGTTTAATTAAAATAGGATGCTTTTTTGAAGTACTAAAAGCTTTAGCAAAGAGCATGGTATTGAGGATGGGGCAACCCTTCATATACGGAATAAATTAATATACAATTTTTGTTGTAATTTTTCATGTACGGTGAGCCAAATTCGAATATCCATTATTTGAAATCGTTCAGAAATGGAATAAAAAAAACAGGTTCTTTTTTTTTAGCTAAAAGTAAGGAGCGATATTAAAACTTAAGACGAACAGAAATTATTCCATATATAGGAATAATTTTTATTTCTTTAAAAAGTGGAGTTGCGACTAAGAGCCAAACTTTAGCGTAAAGAGCGCGGCGTTGAAGAGGGGACAGCCTGTTTCGTATACGGAATAATTTATGTCCGTTTAAGTTTTAGTGTCGCACCTTACTTTCAGTTGTTTTTTTTTATTTAATATTAACAATGGTCGACAGTTACTTACAGTCTGTTACTATGAATTGCTAGATATATAGCTCTGTCTGAGCATAAGGGAAGATATCCCCGTCTATCCTCGTATTTTCTGTTCTATTTTAATAGTTTCAGAACAATGCTTCGAGGTTGATTATCATTATAATCAAATTATTTTTAATAATCAAATAATAAAATTAGTTATCTATGTTCTTTCAAATTCTTTACAACAATTTTTCCGGCGTGTGTTGAAAGCCATTTGGCAAAAAAGGTTATGGTAAATTTTTGGTATAATTGAATAGCTACTTCGTTGCAAACCACCTAGTTTCAAAGTACCTGTTATCGCAATACCTCATCAGTAGCCAAGACTTACATTAATTTAAGGTGTATAATTTTCACATCTATCTTTTAAACCCATAAACTGGCGACACATTTTTCACTTTCTAATTGCAAGCATGTGCACACAGCTAATGATGAGGATGACCATTGGTACAAGTATATCCTTGTAAATTTTCGTTTTCCTTAATCTACATATTATCCTTGTATATATATATATATATAAATAAAATCATTATATATATATATATATATATATATATATATATATATATATATATATATATATATATATATATATATATATATATATATATATATATATATATAAGCTTTTAAGACTTTTAAGCTTTTCGTTAAAAACATGAGTTTTTTAAGAATCGAAATATTATTAAAATTTAAATAGTATATTATACGCGTTAATTTGGCATGCATAGGCCTATTTACAAAAGCATATGTACCACTATATTTCAAACAGTTCTTGTTAACGAACTGTAGTAAGGAGCGACCCGGCTCAATAGTAACCGATGCCCTAAAAAACGGAATTCTGATACCAATAGATACATACAAAATTGGGATTTTTGTGCTGGTTTTAAATACAAAATTTTCATCAAGTTTAGTCTTACCTATCAAAATTTACAAGCCCGAGAAAATCTGCCCTATTTTCGAAAAAAGGTTAAACACCCCCTTAAAGTTATAGAATCTTAATGAAAATCATACCATCATATTCAGCGTATCAAAGAACCCAACTGTAGAGATTTAATGTGACCTCCTTGCATCGCATTCGGGGACGACCTGCTTTTTGATTAGCTCTGGATGGTTGGCCAAAAGGGATGGTCCTTGACAATCTGTCATCCTTCATCCAAAGAACTCGTCCAAGCTATCTAAGCCTTTCTCTGATTATAGCCTTAGAAAAGGGGATAGAGCCAAATTTTTCTACAGCTTACTGCTTAAAATAAGGTCAGTCAGACGTATCCCAAACGAATCCGTAGATAATTCCTCTGGAAAACCTATAACAAATTCTCTCTCGTCCTTTGGAGTGGCCATGTTTCAGAACCAAACTTGGTAAGTGCCATTAGTGTAGCTTCCAATGTTTAATCTTGTTTCTTAGACTTGTATTCCTAATCTTTCAGACTTTTTTCAACTATGAAAAAAACGGCCCTTGGCCATTCTACTTTTCCCATCTCTACTAATAATACTTGGCAAATAACACGGGATATCCACTTGATCGATCTTCCCCTTACCCAACATAAGCTCCTCAACTTCACTTAGTCCTAAAGAGTCAAAAGTGACATTTAAGAGTGAAAAATGATTGCATTGAATTGGGGATTGATACCTAGCCTCCATTGCACTTCCTCACTGAAGGGCCATGAAACAGAGATCCCACAGCCTCCCACACTGTTTTAGGAGATTGTCAAAAAGGCGTACCTGGAATACTTTAGGAATAGCTATGACGTTAAGCTGAAACTTTCAGGAAGTTTTAAAAGGATGTTGAACAAAATCAAAATAAAATGTATGCATCTAAGTGGTTAGTAGGTCAGATTTAAAAAATAAAATGAACTGCTAATGGTATTTACTTTAAACTCTCAGTGTATGTTGAGGGGTGTTTTACACTAAATCAAACGCTATTATTTGCGTCCATGTGCTAAAAATGGCATACTGGTAATAATTCAGGAATGATTCAGGTTTAAGCTTTAGTGCATTTTGAGATAAATCTTTACATGCTATATGGTTCCTGCTGGTAAAAAGGATGTATCTACAGCATCCTAGGCTTAGCTGAGGATACTAAATTGGAACGCTCAAGAAATAACGAGGAAGATATTGAACTAAATGATGAGACGCTAAATGTATCCATCCAGGTTGTTAAAACGGCGTATCTACAATGCCTCAGGAACTTCTAAGGGTTTTTAGATGAAACTTTCAGGGAACGTTGTGGGGGGTGCTGGACAAAATCAAAAGTCACTATGTGTATCAAAGTAATAAAAAGCAGGAATTAGCAATATATCAGCACCGGTAAGGGCACTACGTTGAAAAAATTCTTAGAATATTAATGGGGATATTGAAATAAATCAAAAGACATTAAACGTTTCATGCCTGTCAAAGTAGCAAATATGCAATAGCACAGTAGTACTTAAGGGTCTTAATTTGAAACTTTCAGAGAGATTTGACCAGAAAGGGGTTGTTAAAATAAATCCCTAGACACTTTTGCATCTAGGTAATCAAAGGGGTATATCTGCAATATCTTGAGAACTTCTAAGGGTATCAAGACGAGACTTTCAGCTAATGGTTAGGTGGGCAACGAACAAAATCGAAAGTCATTGTATCCATCCAAGTGGTCACAAGGGTGTATTTACAAATACGAGGAGTGGCCTAGAGTACTAAGTTGAAACTTTCAGGGCATGTTGACAGGGATATTGAGAAAATCAAAATACACTATGTGCATCCATGTTGGTAAAATGATACAAACGCAAACATTAAAGATTGACTAAAAGTACTAAGGTGAAACTGTCAGTGAATGTTGAGGTAAATCAAGACACGTGCTGTTGAAAGGACGTATTTGCAATTTTTCAGGAACAGCTAAGAATACAAATTTGAAACTTCAAGGGAAAGTTGAGGGGATATTCAATAAAATAATAAGACACTATGGGCATCAAGGTTGTCAAAGAGAAATATCAGCAATATGTCAGAATATTCTATAAGTATTAAGTTGAAATTCAGGGGGGGGGGGGGGGTCATTTGATTGAAAACTGAAAGTCCTAGAGTTTTTTTTCAAGAACCAAACATGAAAGAGGGGCAACCACCTACCCACCTTTATTTTTGGAAATGTTTGATCCTAGATCCCCAAAAGGCTTCGGGTATTAGGGTAAACTTTCAGGAAATGTTGAGGCTTTTTGAACAAAATCAAACACATTATTTGCATGCTGGTTGTCAAAAGGGCACTCTAGCATTGCCTATAGTAAAGAGCCGTATGCTTTAATATCATATTCATTATTTATAGTGTATTTTCCTTAGAGAACACTTCATATGAAAGGGGTGGTCGTAAAGACTTGGGGAGGGGGCTTATTTGATTGAAAACTGGAATGTTTAGTGTTTTCTTCAAGAGTCAAACGTGATCAAGGGGCAACCAGCAACCCACCTATGTCCTTTTTAGTTGCCCACCCCGAAAGTGACCCGATAAAATTTTCTAGGTGAATGTTTTACTAAAGATAGTCCAAAAGTCAAAGAACTATTCTTCCAGGGACTAGATGGCCCCCATAGGTCTTGATGAAGGATGAGTAAGCTATGCAAGTTGCCCATTGTTAGAATATATGGTTTGTTTTGGGGGATTTTCGTATAGAGCTTGATTATTGAGTATGTTTGATCCTATGTCCCGAAAAGGCTTTGGGTGTTAGGGTAAAACTTTCAGGAAATGTTGAGGGTTATTTTGAACAAAGTCAAACACACTATTTGCAAGCTGGTTGTCAAAAGGATGCATTAGCAATATCTCAGGAATAACTGAGGTTATTAAGATAGAACCTAGGGCTTCTTCGTTACCCCTCACAATTTCAGATACCCTACCTCAACATTAATCAAAAATTTGAGGTAGCCATTTTGTTTAAAATACTCAAAAGAACCAATTACCATGACTAAGGGGATGAAATACTCACACAACCCCGGGGCAAGGCTTTTCTATTAACGACTTTGCTCTTTGTTTATTATACGTTTTATTATCGGGAAAGGGTAGGATTTTCAAATATGGATTCGCCTGTAAGGGCTACGGGCATTAAAGTGAAACTTCGGGGAATGTTTAGGGGGGTTTTGAACTAAATCAAAAGACATTAGCGGATCTAGGTTATCAAAAGGGTGAATCTGCTGAATCTGCTGAATCTGCAAAATCTTAAGAATCAGTATTAATACCAGTATTTAGTCAAAACTCTTGGGGCTATAACAACAACTACTACTATTTCTCAAACTAACAGCTACTACTCCTCCTTAGGTGACTATGACTGAGATTACATGTGATAACAACTACTTTTCACAGTGACTACCTTTAGCGGTAAATGCGACTAGTTTTGATTGTGGCCATGACTACTTTCGACAACAAATACGACCACCTGTCACTGCTACTACTTGTCATAGTGGCTGCTAGAATTTATGACTTCGAAACTTTGCGATAGACACTCGACAACTTGTGACTGCGATTGCAAATACTTTCAAGTGTAACTACTTGTGATGAAAGATCTACTTCCAGCTTTGACTACTTGTAACTATGAGTATTTGCGACGGCTACTACATGTGACTGAGACTACGTGTGACTGGTGTCACTTGGTGGCGATGTGTAACTGTGACAAATTGCGTCTTTTGAAAATTTTCTCGAAAAATTTTCGTCGTGAACCATTTTCCCTTGCTCCAAAGTCAATGCTAAATCCGGCAAAAGAGGCTTAAAGGTCAAAGACAAGTGATTAGCTAGATTTGCTTTAGTATTAAAAAAGAGTTCAATATGTCAACATTAAGGATATCATTCTTTAGTAATGGATAATTTTACTTGATTGGATATTGGAGGAGCTAACAATTGCGAAATGAGGCCTAACTTGGCAAAAGAAATTACAAGGGGCTATCGGCTGAACCTAGAGTGGGATGATATGTTTGCACGATATGCAATATCATTAAGGACGTTCATGTCGGAAGAACAGTTATGCTTTGCAGCAAAAGTGAATACAATGCATATTCAAATATTACAACACGGATTAAATGCATTAGTAAAATATATTGAAGACCACGATCTGAATAAATCTATAAATATGACTGAGTTTTTTACTAGCGAGAAAGAATTTACGTTAGTTTATAATTGGTATTGATAGTGACAGGACTAAAATAACCAGATTTAAGAACCCAAAAGTCATACGGAATCTAGTGACTCTGGAAAAATGTTTGATTTTAGTTGATAATTTTCTGGAGTTATGTCTTGAAAGGAAAACATTTTCTCAAACAATGCTTAACGATATAATTAGAAATGATTCACCGTATTTGGACTATTGTATGTAACTTCCACATCGTGATCCAGATTCGTTTACTCAGTTTATTGACATATTAATTGAAACAAAACAATATGATTTTGCTTTTAACCACTACCTAAACGGCCATTTTACAAAGCAGCCAGAAATAAGTCGCAAAATCCTGTCTAAACATATTTTCTGACATCACTCGATTTCTCCTCCTCCTAGAAGACATTCCAATTCCCCAGTCAGTTTTTTTAGCAGTGAGACGGTCAACATCAAAATGATGTTTTAAGAATGTTCATTATATTTGTGTACATTAAGCACGTGGTAATCCTATGAGAATTGTACTATTATTGATGACTATAATGGAAAGTGTACATTATATAATCCATGTAAATAGTATAGAGGATATGCTCTGTAAATTAAACTGTAATTGCTTTCTTGAAGTAACTTGTAACTCTCACGCTAGAGATTTCCTCTGTTTCAATTGTCAATATGATAAGTGTGATCAATTGGAAAATACTTACCCTGGTACGATTGCAAAAAACGCTAAACTTGATTTCAATTTATTTTTAAGAGACTGGTATCGTCGTGGTTTTAAACAATTATATTGGGAGGAAGACGTTTCGATTGCTGGAATAACAAGAGAGTTTTGTTATTATGGATCGCTGTGAAGATATCGGCCACTATGATTATAATCCTACTGACTCTTATTTTGCTGTTGCAAAAAGTGATTATTCCCATGAGAACTTTGCATGTAACATTATTTCAAATTAACAAACTGAAGCACGTGAATTTTATATTAGGAATAAAAATATTATCATTGACTTTACGAAGAGCTATAATAAGATTAAGTTACTTTATATTGTAGAAAATGTAACCCCGACTTTGCATGCAAAGATGAATAGAAGTTGAATCCTTATGACCTGCCACCACTTACCATTAACGAAGGTTACTGAAATATGGAAGAAGAAATCTAAAGGACAAAGAGTTATATACATACAAGTTTTATTAATAAACAAATTCACATACCATTTTAACGCATTTCACTCTTAGGGCACTGAAATTTATATATATATATATATATATATATATATATATATATATATATATATATATATATATATATATATATATATATATATATATATATATATATAGGTAAAAATGACTCTTTTCAACTAGAAAGTCGTTCAATCAAGGATTGTCACCATAACTGCTATGAAGTTCACTGTAAGTATATCCGTGACATCGAAAAATAAAATATAATAGTGCATGAAAACCACAACAATTGGTTGATAAATCTTCTACTTGCTTCGATTATGAATAATAGATATTCAACTTTGCTCAAGAAAGTTTTTTGTGTATGGCGTGTAAAGTGTATAAGGTAGGCCAAGAGGATAAAAAAATTCAATATTCTTCACTGTTTGAAAGATGCATAGCCAATGCACTGTCTTTACGGTTAATAGGCCACTATTGAAAATGATGAGGGTATTGTTAACAATCTGAATATGGTCGAGGAAATCCGAGGGTATACAATAGAATTTGTGTTCGGACATGTAAGGATCCCAATTGAATACATTGATTATTTCGTTTGTGCTCATGGTGCCATCTCTAATAGAACCCTACAGTCTTGGGTAATTTCCCAATAGGTATCAAACTGATTTAGTGAGATTAAAGCAATAATCTCCTCCAATAGTTCGGTAAAGGTGTACTCTAAAATTCTGTGCCCGTTCGGACAATAGTCATGACTTGAGTGTCGGACAAACCCAATACATTGATACCATCAGTTTTTGCAAACATTTCCTCGGTTATATCATTTTCAAATAATCGTGAATCTTGATCTAGGGATTGCATTGTCATTGAATATAGGATCCTGAGTATAGGACCAAATATGATCAAAATAGGATCATATACGATCAAAGGATAAATTGTCGACTTGATTTCCATTTACTTTACATGCAAGAGATGAAAGTCAAAGCATTTAAAATTTATTTGGTTAGTTGGTCCATGATCTCACGGCACTAGCACTTTACAAAAGCCAAAGCGAGTCTTGAAGGAATTTCACCATTGATAAATAATGAATCGGTGTAGGTACGTGCACCCATAGAAATATTAAATTAGGATCCTTATATGTAAAATACAAATCCTATGGCATACACTCGAATTTACTTGACCATATTCATATTGTTAACCCATCAAATATAAAGACGGGCTATGCAAAGACGCATTAGCTATGCATCTTTGATACGGTGAGGAATACTGATTTTTTTTTGTCTTCTTGCCCTGCCATTTACATTCTACACGCCTCACAATAAAAACTGTCTTGGGCAAAGTGGGAAATCTGTATTCAAAATTGGAAACGAGTGCAAGATTTATCAACCAAAAGCTTTTGTTTTCATGCACTATTATGTTTTATTTTTCGATGTCTCGGATATTCTTCTTAGCATTATTTGCATTTCTTAGCATTTCTTAGTATTTATGCTGACAATCCTCGATTGAACGCTTTCTAGTTGAAAATACCTTTTCCATTTTTAATATAATTTTCAGTGCCCTAAGAGTGAAACACATGAAAAATGTTTATGAATTTGTTTATTAATAAAACTTGTATGTGAAAAACTCTGTGTCTTTTAGATTTCTTCTTCCAACTATAGGCAACTATCGTTTGTGATAAGTGGCAGCAGCTTGTCAGTATTTAATTTGTATTCATCTTGGCATGCAAAGCCAAAAGTAAAGTCATTAATACTATTTTGGTTCGTATTATAAAATCCTCGTGTTTCAATTTGCTTATTTGAAGCAATGTCAAATACGAAATTCTTACAAACTTTCTGTAACAACAAAATAAAATCAGAAGGCTTATGATCATAGTAGCCGGTATCTTTACAGTGATGTCGTAAAAATCAGACTCTCTTATTATTTCAGCAATTGAATCGTAAACCAGCTTCTTCCTCCCAATATAATTTGAAACAACAGCGATACCAGTCTCTTAAAAATAAACTGAAGTCACGTTTATGGTTTTTGCAATCATACCAGGGTAAATATTTTCCCATTGATCACATTTATCATAGTGACAATTGGAACATAGGAAACCTCTAGTGTGAGAGTCACAAATCTCTTCAAGACAGGGATTACAGTCTTTAATTTGTACAGCATATCCTCTATGCCATTTATATGGTTTGCATAATCTAAACTTTTCATACTTGTCATCAATAATAGTACAGTTCTCACAGGATGACCAACTGATGAATGTATATAAACATATGGGACATGGGTAAAACATTCTTTCGATGTTGACTGTCTTACTGCTAAAAAGAAACTGACTGGAGGAAATGAATGTCTTCTAGGAGGAAGAGTAATTGAGTAAAGTCGCAGAACCTGTTTAGACCCGATTTTTCGACTTATCTCTTGTTGCTTAGCAAAATCGTCGTCTAGGTAGTGGTCAAAACCAAAACTTAAATATCATTTTGTATTGTTTCAATTAATATGTCAATAAATTGAGTAACTGATCTAGACCACACGTAAAAGTTTCATACAATAGTCCAAAGACGGTGAATCATTTCTCATTATATCGTTGAGCTTTCTTTGAAAAATATTTTCCTTCTATGAGATATCTCTAGAAAATGATCATCTGGAATCAAACATTTTTCCAAAGTCACTAGATTCCGTAGGACTTTTTGTTTCTCAAATCCAGTTTATTTTTATCCTGACACTCTCACTACCGATTACAGACTAACAGTGATTCTTTCTTGATAGCAACAAACTTCCTCCTTTTTTATAGATTGAATTCAAATGGTTGTCTTCAATATATTTCACTACTCCTTTTAATCCATCTGGTAATCTTTTATATGCACTATATTCACTTTTTCTGTAAAGCATAACTGTTCTTCCGACTTGAATTTGCTTAATAATGTTACATATTGTGCAAACATATCGTCTCACTCTAGGGCTAGGCGACAACCCCTTGTAATTTCTATTGCCAAGTCGGTCACTCTAGGTTTCATTTTTTATTGTTAGGACGTTCAATATCCAATTGAGTAAAAGCATCCACTACTAAAGAATAACACCCCTGAAGTTGAAACACTCAACTCTCTTTCAATAATGAAGCATATCTAATCATTGACCTTCTAAGCCTGTTACCGGATTACAAAGCCCCACTGTAACCAAAACAAGTCAGGTAGGATTACGTCACCCTCATCTGTAAATATTTAACTATGATGATTTTTGTACAATGGGGACTTTCCCGCTTGACTAATAGACTCGAACAAGTCATATTACGTAATACCCCCATCCCTATCACGTAACAACCAAAGAAACCGGAGTGGAGAAGCCCTTAAGAATTTTTAAGGAATCAAAGAAACTATTAAGTAGCACCCAAACCCTATTACTTAACAACAAAAGAAATCATGATTTGGCGGGACCATAAAGATTTTTTTTAATAATCCGAGAAACTATTGAAAAAACAAACCAAAAGAAAAACATTCCCTGTTATTTAATATGCACCCATCTCTCTTAGGAAACATTCCCGTTTGCGTAACATGCACCTGCTGGCTGTCGTTGGAATTGTGGAATAGCGATGATGTGGAATGGCGGGGTAGGGATTCTGTAAAACGGCTCGATAGAGATGTTGTGGAATCCAAAGGTTGGTCACTACTATTAAGTGCACCATGGATGTCAAATAGCATATCAAAAATTGAAGGCAAAATGGGCTTAACTGAGAAAGGGAATGGAAATTAGTAAGGACCTAATCAGTTAGCTTGGTTTGTTGGTTTAACCATGCAATTCAGATTTATGAGGTTACTGTTTATCCATTTTTGATTAAGATTAAAGAAGCGTAAAAGTCAGAAATTCCGCGTTTGAACCCTAGAATAGACCTTGGCTATTCCCGATAAAAGGGTCTTGACAAATAGCTGTAATACAGCGAAATAAGGGCCAAAGCCCTATCCTAAACTTTTGTTATAATTATCTTAGCAAATGAAAGGACAGCTACAAATAAAATATCTGTGCCTCGTTTTGCCTTTCGATCTAGTGCATTTCACTAAACAGAATTAAAATTTTAACAACAGGTTTCCAAGAATAGCGGCTTAAACTGGATTTTCATCTATTTATCATACATTCGGCTATACAAAAATAATTTTTTTTTCTCGAAATTTTAAAAAGGGAGATGCCAGATAGCCCTTTTTCTGTCAAAAAAAAACAAGACGTACAATAGCTCATGAGCGGCTAAGGGTATTAACTTAAAATCAAACAGTTTGGTAACGAACTGTAGTAAGGAGCGACCCGGCTCAACAGTTACCAAAACTCTAAACAATGGAATTTTGATACCAATAGCTACATCAAAAGGATCAAATTTTAATGTTGATTTTAAATATAAAAGTTTCATCAAGTTTAATCTTACCCATCAAAAGTTACGAGCCTGAGAAAATTTAACTTATTTAAGAAAATAGGGGGGAACTACCCCCAAAAGTCATATAATCTTAACGGAGATCACACCATCAGATTCAGCGTATCAGAGAACCCTATTGTAGAAGTTTAAAGCTCCTATCTACAAAAATATGGAATTTTGTAATTTTTGCCAGAAGGCAGATCACGGATGCGTGTTTATTTGTTTGTTTGTTTTTTGTTTTTTTTTTACCCAGGGGTGATCGTATTGACCCAGTGGTCCTAAAATCTTGCAAGAGAGCTCATTCTAACGGAAATGAAAAGTACTAGTGCCCTTTTTAAGTGACCAAAAAAATTAGAGGGCACCTAGGCCCCCTCTAACGCGAATTATTTTCCCAAAGTCACCGGATCAGAATTCTGAGATGGCCATTTTATTCAGTGTAGTCAAAAAACCTTATAACTCTGTCTTTGGGGATGACTTACTCCACCACAGTTCCCGTGGGAGGGGCCACAAGTAACAAACTTTGAGCAGTGCTTACATATAGCAATGGATATTTGGGAGTGTAGAGACGGTTTTCTGGGGGATTTTTAGGTCGAGGGGGGGGGGGGTTAGAAGTTCAGGCTGTGTTGGGGGAACTCTCCTTGGAGGAATTTGTCATGGGTGAAGAAAAGTTCCATGAAGGGAGCGCAGGGTTTTCTAGCATTATTAAAAAACAAATAATGAAAAAACAAACAGGAAAAAGTTTTTTCAACTAAAAGTAAGGAGAAGCATTATAACTTAAAACGAAAAGAAATTATTACGCATATGATTGGCTCACCTCCTCCTAATACCTCGCTCTTTGCGCTAAAGCATTTTTAGTAATTTCAACTATTTATTCTACGGCTTTTGTGATTCAGGGGTTATTCTTAAGAAATTGGGACAAAGTTTAAGCTTTAGTGTAAAAAGTGAGGTCCTGACGAAGGGGTGAACCCCTTCATATACGTAATAAAAACATGAGAATACAGAAGTTCGTTACGTAAGCTAATTTGTAAGTTACGTATATCTTTCACTAATAAAAACATTGGTAAAAAACAAAAAGTTCTAGTTGTCTTATTAAGTAACCAAAAACTCGGAGGGCAACTAGGCCTCCTCCACAGCTCCATTTTTTCTCATAATCATTCGACCAAAACCACGAGAAAGCCAATTAGCCAAAAAAATAAATATGCAAATTTCGTTTTAATTATTCATCTGCGGAGAGCCCAAATTAAAACATGCATTGATTCAAAAACGTTCAGAAATTAAATAAAAAAAACAAGTTTTTTTAACGGAAAGTAAGGAGCGACATTAAAACTTAAAACGAACAAAAATTACTTCGTATATGAAAGGGATTTCTTCCTCATCCACGCCCCGCTCTTTACGCTAGAGTTTTTTGCTGTTTTAAAAAGTAGAGTTAAGAAAAAGAGTCAAACTTTAGCGTAAAGAACGGGGCGTTGACGAGGAAGCAGCCCCTTTCATATGCGAAGTAATTTCTGTCCGTTTTAAGTTTCAATGTCGCTCCTTAATTTCCGTTAAAAAAAACTTGTTTTTTTATTTAATTCTCAGGTAAAGTTGAATGGGATATTAATCGAAATCATAAGACATTATTTACATCCAGGTTGTCAGAAGGGCATATTTGCCATAGCTTAAGAAATTCTAAGGGTACTAAGTTAATACTTTTGATTAATCCTGAGGAGGGTGCTGAGCAAAACCTTAACGCATCTCAAACGGTCAAAAGGACGTAGGTCTATTTGCAAAAAAAATCAGGAGTGGCTAAGAGTATTTAGTTAAAATCTGTAGGGCATGAGATGGAAGTTAAACTAAGCCAAAAGACACTACGTCCATCCATGTTGTTAAAACTGGGTACCCGCAATAATTCAAAAACGCTAATGGGTATTAAGTTGCAACTTTTAGTGCATGCTGAAATAAATTAAAACGTAATTTGTAATAAGGGTGTAACTGCAACATCCCAGGAGTTTCTAAGGGTTTAAAGGTGAAAGTTTTAGGGAAAGGCAAGACGGTCCTGAAGAAAATCTAAAGACATATTTGCATCAAGGTCGTAAAATAAGGTGCATTTGAAATATATCAGGATAGGCTAAAAGAATTGAGTGGAATTTTCTAGAGGATATAGAGATGAATATTGAACTAAATGAAAAGACGCTTAGTGCATCATGTTTGTCATAATAGCGTAAATATATACAATAACTCAGGATCATACAAGCAAATTAAAACGGAAAGTTTCAGGGAACAGTCTTAAATACACTTAATAAAATCGAGAGGACCATTTGTAATACTTCACAAACCACTAAGAGTATTCAGTTGAAACTCTTAGGGAATTACGAAGGAGATGTTAAACTAAAGTAATAGAAATCAAGTACATCTTAGTTGTCATAATGGCATATAATATATACAATATATAATACATATTATGCAACATCTCTGGAATAGCTAAGGATTACTTGAAATTTTGAGGAAAGTTCAGTGGAATTCTGAGTTATATATATACATAAAAAAAACAAAAAAACAACTCTATACATCCAGGTTGTTGAAAGGGTTATTGTGCAAAATCTTTGTAACGACTAATCCTGTTATATTAAATCTTTCAACTAGTCACGAACTAGTCACGATCACAAGTAGGCCCAATCACACTTCACAAGTAGTCGAATTCGCAAGTAGAAACTAGTCACGGTCACAATTAGGCCCAGTCACACCTCACAAGTAGTCGAATTCGCAAGTAGTCATAGTCTCAGCCGCAAGAAGTAGCCGTTGTAAGTAGTCATAGTTGCAAGTAGTCATAGTTGCAAGTAGTCAAATCTGAAAGTTGATCTTTCATCACAAGTAGTTACAGTTGAAAGTATTCGCAATCGCAGTCGAGTTGTCGAGTATCTATTGCAAGGTTTTCAAGTTATAAGTTCTAGCAGCAACACTTGCAAGTAATAGTAGTCACTGGGTAGTTTGCATTTGCAGTCGAAAGTAGTCACAGTCACAATCAAAAGTAGTTGCTTTCGCAACTAAACGTAGTCACAGTCATAAGTAGTTGCTGTCACACGTGGTCTCAGTCACAGTAGTCTAAGGAGGAGTATTGGAGTTAGTAATAGTAGTAGTATTAGTAGTTGTAGCCCCAAGAGTATTGACTCAATGTCGCTATTAGTACTGCTTCCTAAGCTGTTGCAGATTGAGCAGATTCGCCCTTTTGATAGCTTAAATGCACGTAATGTCTTTTGATTTAGTTCGAAACCCCCCAAAACATTCCTTGAAGTTTCTCTTTAATACCCTTAGCCTTTACAAACGAATCCAGGTCCAAAATTCCTGCCTTTCCCGACAATAAAATGTATATTTAAACAAAGAACAAATTCGTTAATTGAAAAGCCTTGCCCCAGGGGGTGAGTGAGTAGGTCATCCCTGTAGGCATGGTTATTTGTTCTTTTGACTATTTAGAACAAAATTCCTATCTAAAATTTTTCTTTAGTGTTAAGATAGGGTATCCAAAATTTTGAGGGGGCAATCAACGTGCTCTGTGGGTTCCAACTTAATAACCTCAGTCATCCCTGATATACTGATAATGCACTCGTGTCTGCTTCAAATCTAATAGATATATGTTGGATTCAGCTAAAAACATAGAGAAAAAAATGAAAAAAGATGCAGTTTAATTTTGAAATTAAATAAAAAAAAGAAGTTTTTTAAATGAAAGTAAGGAGCGACATTAAACCTTAAAACGAACAGAAATTACTCTATATATGAAAGGGGATTTTCCTCCTTATCGTCCTACTCTTTACGCTAAAGTTTGACTCTTTCTCTTAACTCTACTTCTTAAAACAGTAAAAAACTTTAGCGTAAAGAGTGGGGGGTTAAGGACGAAAAGCTCCTTTTATATATGGAGTAATTTCTGTTCGTTTTAAGTTTTAATGTCGCTCCTTACTTTCATTTAAAAAAACTTGTTTTTTTATTTAATTTATGTACGTTATTTAATTAATGCATGTTTTGATCTTGGCTCTCCGCACATAAGTAATTAAAACGACATTTGCATATTAATTTTTTTGGCTAAATGGCTTTCTGATAGTTTTAATTGGAAGATTTTGACAAAAAGGAGAGAGGGAGGAGGCCTAGTTGCCCTCCAAGTTTTTGATTACTTAAAAAGGCAACTAGAACTTTTAATTTTTTTACGAACATTTTCATTGGTAAAAAAATGAGTAATTTACGAATTAACTTACGTGACGTACTTCTATATTCTAATGTTTTTATTGCGTATACGAGGGAGTTCACCCCTCGTCGAAACCTCGCTCTTTACATTAAAGCTTAAATTATGTCCCAATTCCTTAAGAATAACCCTTGAATCACTAAGGCCGTAGAATAAATAGTTGAAATTACTAAAAATACTTTAGCGTAAAGAGCGAGGTATTACGAGAAAGTAAACCCCTCATATGCGCAATAATTTCACCTCGTTTTAAGTTTTAACGCTGCTCCTCACTTTCAGTAGAAAAAAAAATTTCATATTTATTTTTTCATTGTTTTTTTAAATAATTCGAAAAAATCCTGCGCACCCTTCATTAAAAGTCTCTTCCCCCTTGAGAAGTTTTACCATGGAAAAATCCTACCAGTTAATCTCCCCCCACCTCAACTCTCCCTCCCAAACCAAAAAAAAAACCTGAAAACGTCCGTACACTTCCCAGTATCCATTACTATGTGTAAACACATATCAAATTTCGTAACTAGCAACCCCTCCCATGGGGACTGTGGGGGAGTAAGTCGTCCCCAAGGACATAGTTATTAGGTATTTCGACTATGGTGAATAAAATGGCTATCCGGGAATTTTGATCCAGTGACTTTGGGGAAAAATGAGCGTGGAAGGGGGCCTAGCCCTCCAATTTTTTTGGTCACTTATGATTTCCGTTAGAATGAGCCCTCTCGCGACATTCTAGGACTACTGGGTCGATATGATCACCCCTGGGAAAAAAACAAAAGAAACAAATAAACACGCATCCGTGATTTGTCTTCTGGCAAAAAAAAACGCGAAATTCAACATTTTTTAGATCGGAGCTTGAAACTTCTAATAAGGTTCCCTTATACGCTGAATCTGATGGTGTGATTTTTGTTAAGATTGTATGACTTTTAGGGGGTGTTTTTCCCTATTTTCTAAAATGAGACAAATTTTCCCAAGCTCGTAACTTTTGATAGGTAAGACTATTCGTGATGAAAGTTATATATTTAAAATCAGCATTAAAATGCGATTTTTTATGTAACTAATGTTATCAAAATTCCATTTTTTAGAGTTTCGATTGCATTTGAGCCTGGTTGCTCCTTACTACAGTTCGTTATCACGAACTGTTTGATGAACTAGAAATACCATTCATTGAGAGATTTTAGAGAAGTTTCACAGTTCTCAAGATCAGGAATGTGAATTGAGTGGCGAGAGGGGGCATCTATTTACTCCTAGATTTTTCAAAATGCTTTATTTATACTTTCATTGAAAATGCCCTTTTTCAATATTTTCGTTATATAAAGACTTAAAAAAAGATGCGTAATGTCCTTCCCTGGATTTTCGAAAATACTTTTCGCACTTTTCGTCTCCCGCCCTGTATTTTTGTAAATTCGAACCACTGCCGCCAAACCACTATTAAACATACTCTGACCATGGTATGATTCAGGGGAAGATTTAAGGGAACGTAATCTGCCTAGCCACTTCCCGAAAATTGATTCTTTATCCACCCTTGGCTATGATATTATTCACCTAATATTTAAAGCACCGAGTTAAGAATAATCAATATGATAAGGATTTAAGTCAAAAATGTTAAATATCTCTTAGACTAACCATTTGCATTTTAGTAACTTAATGGCTTAACCCACATGAATGCGTTACTACGGCGTAAGGCGGTAACTATAGCCTTTAAATCATATTTATTCTTATAAATTGTTAATTCTAATGTACCTGTCTTCCAAGAAAAAGTGTTATGTTTTAATTAATTAAATACCAACCTTCCTTCCTTTTAATTCATTTCTTAGAACAGTTTTTTGAAATTGGTCAGAATA
The DNA here is from genome assembly GCF_032884065.1 of Artemia franciscana. Classification (NCBI taxonomy): domain Eukaryota; kingdom Metazoa; phylum Arthropoda; class Branchiopoda; order Anostraca; family Artemiidae; genus Artemia; species Artemia franciscana. The sequence goes on from NC_088867.1 coordinate 56,560,703, forward strand.
AAATGACCTTCCTGCTGTTTTCCCATTGACTTTCTTAAATAACTTCTCTGGGAAAAATGACATTTTCGATAAATAACAATAGATGATGTTAACTCTAGGGGGTGGATTATTTCTTGGAAAATCCACTTTTGGGGCGTTCCTGGGAGAAGTAACCGAAGGTAAAAATTGGACTGGTCTAATGCTTATAAATAGGGAAAGTGAAATAGAAATTTCATGAACTTTTATGATTCCATGTTCTGAAGCCCAATTTCGCCCTTTATCAAATTACAGGGAAGAGTTGAGGAATAACTGTAAAGGGTAATTTAAGGTGTGGCATTCAATAGGCATCTAAGAAAGTGTTAGCCTTTCCTAAAGTGATAACTCTTTTTATAAATTGTTAGAATTACTCTTCAGTATATGAGTACCCTGCAAAAACAATATCTTAAGAAATATCTTTTCCTGTAACTGTACCTCGGTTTAGCACATTCTCAAAATGTTCTGCCCATCTTTCTTTAACTTTTTCCTTATCACTAATTTTGGCCCCATTCCTATCTTTAAGTGGGACTAGTCCGGATCGACTACTTCCTTTCAATTTATTAACATGCCAGTATATTGTTTTACTATGATGCCGTCTATGATGCCGTCTAGCTGCATCTTCCAGACCCTCAACAATCGTATCCATGACCTACACTTCACATCTTCTTAGTTCATAGTTCAATGCTTTCTCCACTTTCTTTACATTCTTTTTGTTTTCATACGACCTATCATTCAGATAATTCGTGTACAAACCCCTTCTGCTCTCTATTAAAATTAAAGCTTTTTCAATAATATTCCTAGTTGCAGTATTAGCAGTTTTCCCTAAGACACCATCAGCAACTTCACAAATTGTTTTTCTAAAATTATTCCATCCATCTTCAACATTGTCAAATTTTAAACTCTCAAGCTTAGTATTCGACTGTTCCTGGAAGAGTTTTTCTCAAATTTTCCTCCTGGAGTCTACCAACACCATAACTTTCTGGGAGGAAGTTACCCTTCCGAAATTTCAGTTTAAATTAACCTTAGACACTACTAGATGGTGATCTTTACTTTTAACATCAATAACAGCACTCCTATACACCCTAGTATCTTGTATCCTGCTAGTCTTCGGTTTACAAAAACATAATCAATAAGGTTTGCTGTCGTACCATCACGTGAATACCATGTAAACTTATGGGCCATTTTGTAACCAAACACTGTATTGGTAATAACTGGGTTGTTATACCTACAAATTGTAAAAGTCTATAGCCATTACTGTTTTCTTTTCCTACATCAAGTTTACGTAGGCTAGGATATCATCAATCTGTATTTCTACTAGTCTGTGAGTTCAAAATCTCCTAGCAAAAACACCATATTTCCACCCGGTACCCTGTCTATTTGCTCCTGTAACTGTAAGTAAAATTCATCTGAGTCACTAGTATCTCTGTCAGTTGGTTCAACAGGGGCATGTACAGCTATAACTGATACCCTGAACTTTTTAGTCACAAAATGAGCAATTAGCAATTAGTATTCTATTATTAATACCTTCCCAACCTAAACAAGACTTAGCAGCTTCCTTATTCATCATGGGCCCTACTCCCTGTCTATGCACCCCATCCTTCCTGCCTGAGTAAACAAGTTCTGTGTCACCAAATTTCATGCTTCCTACCCCTGAGATATGAATCTGTGAAACTCCTAATAAATCCAGTTCAAACTCTCTGAATTCATTAGTCAAAATGTCGATTCGATAGTCATTTTTTAACGTCGTAACATTCCAATTTGAAATTTGAAATTATTTTGGCATCAGGAAAAGCAATGATCCCGGAATACCAGTGCGGGTCGGGGACCAGCATTTCTTTTCAAGTCTACACCAAAGAGCTTAAGCTGGCTTAGAACCGGACAGCAAAAAGTCCCTGAGACCCCCAGTAAGTTGGAGGCTTTTTGCAATCTTGGGCCCATCTTGGTCACAGTATGTTTTTCAGCACTTGGCGATGCTCTTTTATCAACAAGAGTCGAAATCCTGCACAGACAGTCCCAAGCCTATTGCATCCAACGCATTATATATTCATGCCTACATTTATTATGCCACTACGGGGAGGTAACCCATAGTAGATAAATTAGCTAGGAAGAGGTTTTCAGCCCGAAATGCCCGTCAAAACAAACACACAGACAGACGGACAAGAAGACACATAGATTTCTTTTTTTTACATAGACACACAGACAGACAAACAAAAAAAACTGGCACAAATACACAGACAGACAGACAGACAAAAATTTAAAAAGACAGACGGAAAAATGACGCATTGACACAAAGGCTGATGGACAGCCAGACAAAAAGACGTATACACACAGACGGAAAAATGAGGAGTAGACACAGAGGCAGAGGGAAGAAATGTTATACAGACGGACACACAAAAAGACACATCGACACAGAGACAGACAAAAAAGACACAAAGACAGACCTATAATAAGACAAACAGATAAACAAAAGAAAAAAATACCGACATACAGACACAAATACAGATGGAAAAAAACACATAGAAACACGGATAGACGGAAAAAATATACAAAGACGGACACAGCAACACACGGTCAAGGAGAAAAAAGACACATAGACACACGGACAGACAGACAGATAGACAAAAAGCGGAAGGGAGCAATAGGACACACAGACAGATAAACAAAAATACCCATAGACGCACGAACAGACAAAGAACAGACAAGTAGACACACAGACAGACATATAAAAATATACAATGACAGACAGAAAAAAAAAACAAGGATCAATGAACAAATAGACACACTAACACACAAACAGACAGAAAAGACACATAGGCATACAGACAAATGGACAATAAGACACATAAAGACGCTTACAGACGAACGGAAAGATACAAAGATATACACACAGACACACGGTGAGAGAAAAAAACACTTAGACACAAGGACAGACACACAAACACATAGTCTGAGAGAAAAAAGACGCAAAGGCCCACAGACAGATGGACAAATGACACTTAGACACACGGACAAAAGACACGAAGACAGATACACAAACATAAGGTCAGAGAGAGTATAGACAAATAGATAAACGGACAAAAATATAAACACATGGCCAGAGACAAAATGACACATAAACACAAACAGACAAACAAGAAGAAACAAAGACACATATACAGACAAACAAACACACAGTCAGACAGAAAAAGGACACATAGACGCACATACAGACATAAAAACGAAACACGCAAACAGATTGACAAGAAGACATATAGGCACACAGACAAACATACAGAAAGACACACAGACAGATAAAAAAATACACACTGACACAAAGACAACTGGACAGACACGCAAAATGATTCATAGGAACACAGAAAGAAAATGACAAATAACGTGCAGACAGAGCGGGCAAAAAGTTACACTGACAGATGCAAAAAAGGCAAATAGACACACAGACAGACACAAAAATTACACGTCTATAAAACATAATGACATTTTTTCTGGTTTGGATTCAAAGAATTCACATTTTTCATGATGATATTAATAACATATAGTATTGATGACATGAATAATTCTATCAACGTAGGCGTGGTGTTGTAAAAAAAAATAAAAAATTAAATTGGAAAAACTGAAAACAAAAATAAAAAAAAAATAAAAAGATCAAAAATAGAAAATAAACAATAAATTTAAAAACAACAAAATAATTTGAAAATAAAAAAATAAAAAATAAAATACATTATTCAAATCATCACATATTTTTATTAAAATGTGAATTTCTTTGGAATTTTTTTGGATTATGAAACGATAGTAATACCGTCCTTGATGGAATATTTCAAAAATTCCATCAAGTATTTCTAGAGATCTTCGATCCTCAGGAGTGTTTAATGAAATCACAAGATAATGAAAAGGTTTTCTCAATGCATGCGCATTTGAAGGATATCATTAGGTAATCATTGGTGAACATGATTAATTTTTCCCTAGTTAGGTGCCTCCGTGGTACTCTGTGGCTGGTCATTGACATTACTTAGTTTATTATATGTTTTTCGATGGTATTATTTGTATATTGGAAAGATAAACGCTCACATCACAGTTTAAAAAAAAAGTGAAGATGAAATATTTCAAGAAAGTATGTGTTCAAGATAAAGTTACCGTAGCACTGAATGCTTATAAAAAAAATATTTGAACTAAGAAAAAAGGACTAGCGGTGACAGCGTTGCAAATATCTGCGTGCGTTGGCATGACTGTGAGAGATTAAATTTCTTTGGAATATCGAAATTATTTTTAGAGTGGATTTAAAACATTCAAATATTTTTTGATGATATTAATATCATGTAGCATTGTAGGTACCATTACTTCAATAAAAATAGCTCATTGAATTACTTTGTTATGTTTCCAATATTTTTTGGGTATGCTAGCAACTCCGTCATTTATAATGTCAGTTGAACACTGCTACCAGGCTCATAAGTGGTTTACTAGAGTCTAAAATTGCTGCATTCTATTATTTACAGTCATAGATGGCAATTTTTTCACTACGCCAAGTAGCTCCCATCTATCGAGATATAGTTATAGTTAACAGCAAAACGAATTTTTTACCTGCACCCGGGTACCAGGAGCCAACCTTCAACTGCTCCTTTTTCAAATAACTACATTTAAGTTAGAATCAATTAGGTTCACTCAGCGTTGCAGGCAAGCTAAGTGAACCTAAATGAACCATAACTATAATGGGTTATTCATTCTCTCATTAAAGAAATTTGGTCAGAGTCTTTTTATCCATCTTAGTGAAAGTGTTTTGTTTTCCATCTGTCTTTGTGTCTATGTGTCTTTTTTATGTGTGTCTTATTACATGTCTGACTGTGTATGTGTAAGTTTTTTTTGTCCGTTTATGTCTCTATATGTCTTTTTGTACGTTTGTCTGTATCCCTTTTCGCTCCCTCTGTTTTGTTTGGCTTTGTGTCTTTTTGTCAGTCTGTTCGTGTGTCTATGCGCCTCTATCTATGTCTTTGTCTATGCGTCTGTCTGTTCGTCTTTTTGCTCTGACTGTCTGTGTGTCTATGTGCTTTTTTTTGCGTCTGTCCACCTGCCTATGGATCAATGTGTCTTTTTTCGTCTTTTTTCCCTCTTACCATGAGTTTGTGTGTTTTTTGTGCCTGTCTTTGTGTCTCTTTGCCTGTGTATCCGTTTGTCTATGTGTTTTTTGTTCATATGTAGGTGTATTCGTTTGACTTTTTTGTGTGTCAATGTGTCTTTTTTGTCCATCTGTCTTTGTGTTTATGGGCCCTTTTAATATCTTTCTGCGTGTGTTTTTATTTGTTTTTCAGTGTGTCTATGCGTCTTTTTCTCTGTCTATGCACTTATGTGTCTTTTTCTTCCCTCTGTCTTTGTGTCTTTTTGTCTGTCTGTTCGTGTGTCTATGTTTCTTTTATCTCTCTGGCCGTATGTTTGTGTTTCTCTCTTGTGTCTTTTCGTCCCTCTGTGCGTGTGTCTATGCGTGAGTTTGTTCATTTGTCTCGTTGTCTATGTGTCTTTTTTCTGTCTCTCTGTGTATCTCTGTGTCTTTTTATGTGTCTCTATGGGTGTCTATGTGACCATTTTGTTGGTCTGCGTGTCTCTGTGTTTTTGTATGTCTGTCTGTATGTCATTCTAATCCCTCTGTCTGTGTGCCAATATGTCATTCTTGTTTGTCCTTCTGTGTGTCTATGTAAAAATTCTAAGTCCCCCCAAAAAACTTGTGATCCAAAAAATTTTTAAACTAAAAAAAGTGTGTCTATTTGAGTGTTTTTCCAACTGCCCATGTTTCTTTTTACTCTCTGGCCGTATGTTTGTTTTTCTCTCTTGTGTCTTTTTGTCCGTCTGTCCGTGTATCTATGTGTGAGTTTGTTCATTTGTCTGCTTATCTATGTGTCTTTTTTTGTCTGTCTGTGTATAACTGTGCCTTTTTATGTGTCTTATGTGTCTATGTTTGTGTCTAATGTTTATCTTTGTGTCTATTCCTTCTTTCCGTGTGTCTATGTGTCTTTTTATCTCACTGACCATGTGTTTATGTATCTGTCTTCGTTTCTTTGTGTCTTTTTTCCGTTTTACCATGTGTCTATGTGTTTTTTCGTCCACCTGTATGTGTGTCTATATGTCTTTTTTCTTTCTGTCCGTGTGTCTTTTTATACGCCTGTCTGTGTGTCTATGTGTGTTTTTTGTCTCTCCGTGTGTTTTTGTTTCCTTTTATGCGTCTGTCTGTGTGTCTATGTGTCTTTTTTCTCTCTGACCGTGTATTTGTGTGTCTGTCTGTGTTTCTTTTGTCTTTACGTCTGTGCGTCTATGTGTCTTTTTTCATCTGTATGCGTGTTTATGTGACCCTTTTTGTCTGTCTTTGTGTCTATTTGTCTTTTAGACCGTATGTCTGTTTGTCTCTTTGTTCCAACCGTCTGTGTGTCTATGTGTCATTTTTCTGTCTGAGTGTCTATGTGCTTTTTGTGTGTCTGTCCGTCTGCCCATGTGTCAATGTGTCTCGTTTCAGTCTTTTTCTCTCTACCGTTTGATTGTGTGTCTGATTGTGTCTTTTTTCCGTCTGTTCGTGAGTCTATGTGTCTTTTTGTCCATCTGTCTGTGTGTTATATGTCTTTTTTGTCCATCTGTCTTTGAGTCTATGCGTTACTTTTATGTCTCTCTGTGTGTTTTTTTTATGTCTGTATGCATGTCTACATGTCTTTTTTGTTTGTCAGTGTGTCTTTTTGTATCTCTCTCTGTGTATCTACGCGTCTTCTTGTATGTCCGTCTCTGTCTACATGGAAAATAAGCCCCCCCAAAGAAGAAAAATTCTGTTCAAAATATCTAAGTTAAAAAAAATATTAGTTCCCAAATAAGTTCCAAGTTCCAGAAAAACATTCAGAATCAAAAATAATCAAGATTCACTTCAAGAGCTTAGCTCATAAGCCACCCAAAGGCGGTTTATTTGCACTTTTTAGTTTTCATATTGCTCTTTACCGTCCCCGAAAGATACAGGTTCAAAAATATTCCATGGATTGTATTTAAAAGTTCAAGAATGTCTAGTATGGCGGGGTGTTTTTTTAAAACTTATAATTATATATGATAAACTAAGATATACAATTCAATGGCGTTGAACGTGCATGAAATCTATTGCTTAGAATATGTTTCTTAGAACATATGGATACCATTGACGTGCTGGTTCAGCTGAATAACTTATTTTTCTTTTACTGTAGGAAATATCAGGTTTTACGTTAAAATCCTACACCAGACGAATAGTTCATAAGCTCAATGGAAACGGCCTACATACAAAAAAGTGGATCGATGATACCAATGGAAAAGTAAAATACAGTACCATCTTCACCATTAAGAAAGAAGATAGTAAGAGGGTGTTTCTGTGTTTCTTTGGAACTCATTCCTCAAGACTATATTAGGAAATCATCATTACCGAGTTTATTAAGAGTTTATTGATCCTCGAGACTTCCTTAGTGAGTCACCATTTACAGGTTTGTTCAGAGTTCATTGATTCTCAAGAGTGCTTTAGGGAATCACCATTGCCGGGTTTGTTCAGAGTTCATTGATCGTCAAGAGTGCATTAGAGAACCACCATTACCAGGTTAGTTCATTGATCCTCAATGGCGTCTTAAGGGATGGCCTTGACGCAGAGTCCATTGATCCTCAAGACTGCCTTATGAGATGGTGTTGACAAGCAATGGGCTACTTACTTTCTATCAAGGGGGTATAGGAGAAAGCAAATTCATATACCATATTCACACATAATATTTATCATTGGGAAGTATACAGACATTTTTTTTCGGGTGGAGGGGGGCTTTGGGTGAATTTCTATAAGTAGAACCTTCCATGGATTAGTAAATTTCTGGGGTGTGGAGAGTCCAGGGGATATGTTTCACTGACGGGGGGGATTTGACAGAATTTAAGTACGAAATTATTTTTAGTTGTCTAACATTCTCTTTGACAAATTTATCATATGGGGATATTGCGGGGGAGTTATCCATGGGCTTTTTTCCTTCTTTTTTTCTTCCGGGAAATAATTCCCATGGAAGGGACCATTTCTGCAGTGATCAAGAAATTGATAAGAAACTATATCTTATTCAATTGAAAGAATGACAATGAGAATGTTTCAGGTTGAATCATCCGTAAGTAATTTTACATGAAGGGGGATTCTCAGTGAGGACGGAACTGTCTTGACGGAATTTGACGGTAGGGGGTGCACTATCCTTTGGATGAAATATCTACAGAGGAGTTTTTCGTGAGAGGGAGGGGTATATTTCTTAATGGGGGAGCAGGATTTATCGGCACTATTTGAAAAACGAACACAAATTATTTTATATATGAAGGACTGCCCCCTCCTCACACATTGCTCTTTACCCTAAAGTTCGACTGTTATTAGCTGTCAAGTTTGTTCGTAATAGCTTTAGCGTAAAGACTAAGGTATTGAGGTGGGGGCAACCCTTTTACGGAATAGATCTGCCACAATTAAAATGCAAATTGTGTTTTAATTTTTCATTTACGATAAGCCAAATTCGAACACGCAGTAGTTGAAAGACGTTCAGAAATTTAATAAAAAAAAGCTTTTTTTAGCTGAGATTAAGGAGCAACATTAAAACTTAAAACGAACAGAAATTAATCAGCACATTAAAGGGGGTGCTCCCTCCTCAGCCCCTCACTCCTCACGCTAAAGTTTTTATTGTTTTAAAAAGTAGAAGTGTGACAAAGAGTCAAACTTCAGCGTAAAAAGCGAGGCGTTGAGGAGGGGACAGCCCTTTTCATATACTATATAGTTTCGGTTCGTCTTAAGTTTTAATATCACTCCTTACTCTCAGTTAAAAAACAACTTGTTTATTTAATTCAACCTAAGAAGCCTTAGTTATTTGATTAAAACAGATTTATCAAAAGCTTTCAAACTAAGAACACTTTCTAAAATAATACTCATTTGAGCGTTATTAACACAGAGTTAAGGGAGTTGAAGAGCTGTACCTCGATAAAATTAAAACCGATTCTTCGGTAACCTACCTAGTTGAGCCGCTTTTGAATCGGGAGTCATGACAGAACCTTGCAAATTACGGTAAGCAAGAAATATAGACGCACCTAAGAACAAGGATGCCTATTAGAATTTTGGTACTAAGAAAAATCAATAAAGTAATTCTCTCCCAAGAACCAAGAATGTTATGGTTACGCGGAAGCATTTGTTTTAGCTAGAAAGTATTAATTCTTGCTGAACCCTATATACAGGGAAATATTATCATGTCATCTATTTTAGTTAATGGTTTTCAAATGCTACTGGAATAAGCAAACAACTATCCTAACTTTATATCCCTTTAGGTCCCAAAATTAGGAAGCTGTTGCCCCGGATTTAGATTTAAAGGAGCACAGACCCGCATACCGAAGACTGAATTTTAGTTAGAATCCGGTTAAATAGATTTTCTTAATACTGGGTTTATCTTAATACGGTATTTGTAAAACACTTACTAAAGAGAACTTGGCTCATCCATTTCTGCTTAATATATCACTAGGTGGCTTCAAATCAAATTCTCATCTCATATTTTATAAATTTAAAGTAATTGCCAAAAATAATCTGCCTCTCTTCAAAACAGCCGCATGCGCCCTTATCGTTTTAATAGCCTATATCGAATATAAAAAAATATTATTTTTTCAGCTGAAAGTAAAGAGCAGAAATAAATTCAGAACAAATAGAAATTACTCAACATGCAAGAGAATTTCACCCCTTTGTCTTTATGATTAAGTTTGACTTTTTGTCCTTGATGCTTCAAGAACAACTGCTGAAAATCAAGAAAATTTGAGTGGGATAAAAGGCTATTTCCCACATTACCTCGATAATCGAAGAGTTTATTGATGTGCGTTGGCTTTTAGCGATACAATTTTCAGCTAAAAATCTTAAAAGGCAATAGATAAACACAATGCTTGCAGTTACCAATTAGCAACAAATGTTGCTCTTATCATAGCAATATAAAGTTTTATCATAATAATATAAGACTTCTGTATAAAAGAGCGGGGATTAAGGAGAAGAGATTGTCGTCATACACAGAATAGCTGTTTTCGTTTCAAACAGTTCGTGGTAACGAACTGTAGTGAGGAGCGACCCGGGTCAATAGTAAACGAAACTCTAAAACACGGAATTTTGATGCTAAAATATACATCAAAAGAATCAAATTTTCATGCTGATTTTAAATATATAAGTTTCATCAAATTTAGTCTTTGTCATCAAAAGTTATGAGCCTGAAAAAATTTGCCTTATTTTAGAAAATAGGGGAAAATAAAAGTCACAGAATCTTAACGAAAATCACACCATCGCATTCGGCGTATCAGAGAACCCTATAGCAAAATTTTCAAGCTTCTATCTACAAAAATGTGGAATTTCGTATTTTTTGCCAGAAGACAGATCACGGGTGCGTGTTTATTTGTTTGTTTTTTGTTTTTTTCTTTTCCCAAGGGGTCATTGTATCGACCAAGTGGTCCTAGAATGCCGCAAGAGGGCTCATTCTAACGGAAATGAAAAGTTCTAGTGCCCTTTTTAAGTGACCAAAAAATTGGAGGGCACCTAGGCCCCCTCCCACGCTCATTTTTTCTCCAAAGTCAACAGATCAAAATTTTTAGATAGCCATTTTGTTCCGCATAGTCAAAAACCATAATAACTATGTCTTTGGGAATGACTTACTCCCCCAGAGTCCCTGGAAGAGGGGCTGCAAGTTATAAACTTCGACCAGTGTTTACATATAATAATGGTCATTGGGAAGTGTACAGTCGTTTTCAGGGTTTTTTTTTGGTTTTGGGGCTGGGGTTGAGGGGAGGGGGCTATGTGGGAGGATCTTTCCTTGGAGAAATATGTCATGGGGGAACAGAAATTCAATGAAAAGGGCACAGGATTTCCTAAAATTACTATAAAAAAAACAATGAAAAAATAAACATGGAATTCTTTTTCAATTGAAAGTAAAGAGAAGCATTGACACTTAAAACGGACAGAGATTATTACTTATATGAGGGGTTCTAAAAATACGTTAGCATAAAGAGCGAGGTATTTAGGAGGAGATAAATACCTCGTTCTTTATGCTATAGTATTTTTAGTAATTTCAACTATTTATTCTACGGCCTTTCTGATTCAGGGGGTCAATCTTAAAGAATTAGAACAAAAATTACGATTCAGTGTAAAGAACGAGGTATTAACGAGGGTACAAACCCCCTCATATACATAATAAAAATTAATGAATATAAAAGTTTGTTACGTAAGTTAATTCTTAAGTTACGTATATTTTTTTACTAATAAAAAAATTCGTTAAAAATTAAAATTTATAGTTGCCTTTTTATGTAACCGAAAAATTGCATGGCAACTAGGCCTCCTTCCCCATCCCTTATTTCTCAAAATCGTCTGATCAAAACTAAGAGAAAGCCATTTAGCCAAAAAAGGAATTAATATGCAAATTTCATTTTAATAATTTATGTGTGGAGAGCCAAAATCAAACATACATTAATTCAAAAACATTCAGAAATTATATAAAAAAAACTAGTTTTTTAAACTGAAAGTAAGGAGCGACATTAAAACTTAAAACGAACAGAAATTACTCCGTATATGAAATGGGTTGTCCCCTCCGCAATCCCTCGCTCTTTACGCTAAAGTTTGACTCTTTGCCACAATTCTGCTTTTTAAAACAATTAAAAGCTTAGCGTAAAGAGCGAGGGATTGCGGAGGAGACAACCCATTTCATATACGGAGTAATTTCTGTTCGTTTTAAGTTTTAACGTCGCTCCTTACTTACAGTTTAAAAAAACTAGTTTTTTTTATATAATTCAGTCTTAAAGTCGCTCTTTACTTTCATTTGAATTTCTTTTTCATTTAGTTCCTTTTCATTTCTAGTACCATTGAATAAAAACAAAAGTTTTTTTTCTGCTAAAATTAAGAAGATACATGAAAATTTAAAGCGGACGGAAATTATTCCGCATATGAGAGGAAGAACGTTTAGAAATTCGTTTGATTCTATTTAAACGGCCCTTGTTTTAGACGAATCGATCTCAAGGAACGGGGACAAAAGACTGAATTTATAGCGTAGATAACAGGGCAGTGAGGAGGAACCCCCCTCCTCATATACAGATAACTTCTGGTCTTCTGAGTTTTAATGTTTCACCTCACTCTCTGCAGAAATCACATGTTTTTTAATTTATTTCATGATCGTTTTTTTTCAAATAATCCATGGAAATTTCATCACACGTAATGTCCTCTCCCCTCGGAAACTACCCTCGGTCAATTCCACCCTCTGCGCAAAATCTCCCTATAAGAATTTCTCTCGGACGATTCCACCTTAAAATTGGCCTTAGCATACTTTCAGTTGAAAACATACATGATTTCTATTTTATTTCTGACCATTTTGAAGGTCATGGTGGTACCCCATCAGTGTGGAAATTTTACCAGATATCCTCCCTCCTTCCAATAGAAAGTTCCTCCCGAGGAAAACGCCATCTCCAGTTAATTTCAACTTCGCTGAAAATTTCCCCCGCCATCTCCAGAAAATTCCAACTTCAGTGAAAATTTCCCCTGGATAATTTTCCCAGAATGTCTCCACATGTTAAATGATGTTGCTAACGAAAAAGCAAGAATAAATAAAACAAATTTCATATATAAATTCTGGAAAACCCTCCCGCATAAAATTTCCACTGGAAAGCTCACCCCCGGAAACTTCTCTTATAATGGAAAAATCCAAACGTAGAATTCCATCTCCAGCAAATCCAACCCACTCCTACAAAAATTGTCTGTACGTTTTCCAATGACGAATATTATATGTACAAAAAGGGGCAAATTCTATAAATTGCAGCCCTTTTTCTGGGGACTAGGGGATCTTCACATCCCCAAAGGCATAGTTATTGGACGTTTCAACTATGCCGAAAAAAATGACTGTCTTAAAATATTGATTGGACGACTTTGGAAAAAATAGCCTTAGGAAGGGGCTAGCTGCCTTCCAATTTGTTCGGCCACTTAAAAAGGTTACTTGAGCCTTAATTTCTGTCCAATCGAGTCCTTTTTTGATCTTTTAGGACCATTGGTCCTAAGAAGAACAGAAAATAAATAATCACGCTTCTGTGATCTTTCCTCTGACAAAAATTTCAAAATTCCCATTTTTTTCAGATGGGAGCTTGAAACCACTGCAGTTGAGTTCTCCGATACGCTTAATTTGATGGTGTGATTTTCTTAAGATCCCATAACTTTTCGAGGGGGTTTCGCCCCTTTTCAAAAATCAGGAAAATTTTCTCAAGCTCATAGCTTTTGATGAGTAACATTAAACTTCATGAATCCACTTCATGAATTTTATATATTTAGAATCAGCAAAAATCCAATTCTTTTTACATATTAAATAAAAAAAACTAATTTTTTTAGCTGAAAGTAAGGAGCGACATTAAAACTTAAAACGAACAGAAATTACTCCGTATATGAAATGAGTTGTCCCCTCCGCAATCCCTCGCTCTTTACGCTTTAGCTTTAAATTGTTTTAAAAAGTAGAATTGTGGCAGAGTCAAACTTTAGCGTAAAGAGCAAGGGATTGCGGAGGGGACAACTCATTTCATATACGGAGTAATTTCTGTTCGTTTTAAGTTTTAATGTCGCTCCTTACTTTCAGCTAAAAAAATTAGTTTTTTTTATTTAATTTCTGAACGTTTTTGAATTAATGCATGTTTGGTTTTGGCTCTCCGCACATAAACTATTAAAATGAAATTTGTATATTAATTCTTTTTTTGGCTAAATGGCTTTCTCTTAGTTTTGATCAGACGATTTTGAGAAATAAGGGGTGGAGAAGGAGGCCTAGTTGCCCTCCAATTTTTCGGTTACTTAAAAATGCAACTAGAACTTTTAATTTTTAACGAACGTTTTTATTAGTAAAAAATATACGTAACTTAAGAATTAACTTACGTAACAAACTTTCATAACCTTATATTTTTATTATGTATACGAGGGGGTTTGTACCCTCGTTAATACCTCGCTCTTTACACTAAATCGTAAGTTTTGTCCCAATTCTTTAAGAATGACCCCTGAATCAGAAAGGCCTAGAATAAATAGTTGAAATTACTAAAAATACTTTAGCATAAAGAGCAAGGTATTTATCTCCTCCTAAATACCTCGCTCTTTATGCTAAAGTATTTTTAGAACCCCTCATATGCGTAATAATCTCTGTTCGTTTTAAGTTTCAATGCTACTTCTTCCTTTCATTTGAAAAAACGTTTTCATGTTTATTTTTCATTGTTTTCTTATAGTAATGCTAGAGAATCCTGCGCCCTTGTCATTGAATTTTTCTTTCCCTATGACAGATTCCTCCAAGGAAAGATCCTCCAACATATCCCCCTCTCCTCAGCCCCACCCCCAAACAAAATAAAATCCCCCTGAAAACGTCTGTACACTTCCCAATAATCATTACTATATGCAAACAATGGTCAAAGTTTGTAACTTGCAGCCCCTCCCCCAGGGATTGTGGGGGAGTAATGGTTTTTGACTATGCTGAACAAAATGGCTATCTCAAAATTTTGATCCGTTGACTTTGGGAAAAAAATGAGCGTGGGAGGGGGCCTAGATGCCCTCCAATTTTTTTGGTCACTTAAAAAGGGCACTATAACTTTTCATTTCCGTTAGAATGAGCCTTCTTGCGACATTATAGGACCACTTGGTCGATACGATGACCCCTGGGGAAAAGAAAAAAAAACAAAAAAAAATAAACAAATAAACACGCACCCGTGATTTGTCTTCTGGCAAAAAATACAAAATTCCACATTTTTGTAGATAGGAGCTTGAAACTTCTACAGTATGGTTCTCTGATACCCTGAATCTGATGGTGTCATTTTCGTTAAGATCCTACGACTTTTAGGGGGTGTTTCTCCCTATTTTCCTAAATAAAGCAAATTTTCTCAGGCTCGTAACTTTTGATGGGTAATACTAATCTTGATGAAACTTATATATTTAAAATCAGCATTAAAATGCAATTCTTTTGATGTAGCTATTGATATCAAAATTCATTTTTTTAGAGTTTTGGTTACTATTGAGCCGGGTCGCTCCTTACTACAGTTCGTTACCACGAACTGTTTGATCTATGGTATTTAAAACATTCTTTTTTTTAAAGTTTCGGTTACTTTTGGACAGAGTCACTCTTGCTTGCAGTCCATTACCACGAACTGTTTAAACCAGAATTAACCCAAGTATCAGAAGGGCTGCCGTCCTTTCAAATCAGTCTCTTTAATCAAATCCTAGCTTTTATAAAACAAAGATTTAATAAACAAAAATTATGTTTTAAAATAAAGTATAGTTCTTAGAAATGGCCCATCGTCTCTGCAATAAATTAAATTAAAAAAATAACTATTTTTAAATGAACGTAAGGAGTGACATTAAAACTTAAAACGAACAGAAATTACTCCGTATACGAAAGGGGCTTTTCCTTCTCAACGCCCAGCTCTTTACGCTAAAGTTTGACTCTTGCTCTTAACTCTACATTTTAAAACAGTAAAAAGCTTTAGCGTAAATACCTCGCTCTTTATGCTATAGTATTTTTAGTAATTTCAACTATTTGTTCTACGGCCTTTCTGATTCAGGGGTCAATCTCAAAGAATTGGGACAAAACTTACGATTTAGTGTAAAGAACGAGGTATTAACGAGGGTAAAAAACCCCCTCATATACATAACAAAAATTAAAGAATATAAAAGTTTGTTACGTAAGTTAATTCTTAAGTTACGTATATTTTTTACTAATAAAAACGTTCGTTAAAAATTAAAATTTATAGTTGCCTTTTTATGTAACCGAAAAATTGCATGGCAACTAGGCCTCCTTCCCCATCCCATATTTCTCAAAATCATCTGATCAAAACTAAGAGAAAGCCATTTAGCCAAAAAAGGAATTAATATGCAAATTTCATTTTAATAATTTATGTGTTGAGAGCCAAAATCAAACATGCATTAATTCAAAAACGTTCAGAAATTACATAAAAAAAACTAGTTTTTTAACTGAAAGTAAGGAACGACATTAAAACTTAAAATGAACAGAAATTACTCCGTATATGAAATGGGTTGTCCCCTCCGCAATCCCTCGCTCTTTACGCTAAAGTTTGACTCTTTGCCACAATTCTGCTTTTTAAAACAATTAAAAGCTTTAGCGTAAAGAGCGAGGGATTGCGGAGGGGACAGCCCATTTCATATACGGAGTAATTTCTGTTCGTTTTAAGTTTTAATGTCTCTCCTTACTTTCAGTTAAAAAACTAGTTTTTTTTTTATGTAATTGTAATTTAAGGTCGAACGAATATTCCCCAGATTTTCTAGGACTATTGGCTTTATGCAGTATAAACACACATCTTAAACCAGTCTTCTGGAAAAAAAGAAAATGCAGAACTTTGCATTTTTGTAGATAAGTACTTCGAACCTTTGATCTCTCATATGCTGATTTGGTGGTGTAATTTACTCACTCTTTATATTAGGACAATTTCTGGCACATTTAAGTTATAAATTGATTTAGTCCTGTGTCGATACATCTTAACTGTAAATAAAAAAAATTCTAAATTGCGGGTTCTTTCGGACCCTGAGAATAAAACACTTGATTGACTGACTGTAGTCAAATCAGCCCAAATTTTTAATAATACTTTGAAATTACCTTTTTTAAAAATGTTAAGTTCCGCAAGTGAAATTAACAAGATCCTTAAATAACAACGCGCTAACCCTACTCATTGACAGGTTGGGAAAATGTCTAACGAAAAGTCAACTAGAGCTGGTTGGTAAAACAAAGTAGTTGTGTCTATGGAAGGTCTAAACGCACTCCAAGTCAGACAAAAATCGATAACGCTATGTATTCTCTGTCGCATTGCAGTTCACTTTAACTAAAAGCTTTTCATACCAAAACAAGGGCTAAAATAAATACCAAAATAAGGGCTTTTCTCAAACAGAAATCGAAAAAAACCGTTTAAGAAAAGAAAATAACCGTGAAGATTACCCAAAAGTTATAAGTAGTAAGTTAATGGTGTTTTCACACTATGCCGTAGAACCTTTCACAGTAGATTACCTTTACGTTACCTTTAAGGAGTCCTAAAAAGTAACTGTTGTCCGTAAAATAGGTTTTGCTAAGTAGATTAAATCACTACATAGAATTTGACGTTGCGTAAACTTAGTTTATGTCAATGAGACTCCTCAAACTATACAAGAAAAATGTAATTTTCGGGTAAGTAACTAATAAATTCTGGAAATAAGTTAAAAATTTTGTTAGAAAGCATTTCACTCTTGATCAGAGCTTGAATCTTCACGTCCATTCTGTATTTTTATTTTTTAAAGCTTTCTTATAATTATGGCGATGGTTTTAGACGATAATTATAATGGTTTATGGATTTTAAGCTGAGACTTTGCTTAAGTTTTGAAACTTATATGCTACCTAACTTAACTAATCAAGATCAAAAATTAGGTGGGCCCTTGCAGTGGGAAAGCCACTTAAGTCGTTCAGAATCTGAACATAACATCTTAAAGTCCTTGCCGAAACATTCAGGAATAGAAAAAAACTAAAAAAATTAATGCGCAAAGCTTTTGTGAGCGAAAATAAGGTCAACCTTATTGTCTTAATTAAGGGAGAATCATAAAAATTATATCAGTTACTGTTCATCAAGCTCTTTAAATGCTTGTGTTTACCACAGTAAACAGTTCAGCTCTCCTTTCAGCTTTTCAGATTTCCTTTGCTGTTGCTAATACAATACAACACGAATGACCCTGCCCCTAGTAGAAAGTTGCTCCCGCAGAGAGTTCCATATGGAAACTTTATTCCGTGAAAAAAACCCTACCCCCTACTGAATAATACTAGACAAATCCAAATAATTAAAAATTTGCCTCGGAGGATTCTCCTTAACATCTCCACATGTAAACTCGATTCGGCAAAGAGATAGTAACATAAATAAATATAATTGTGTATAAGAATTCTGGCAAATTCCCTCAGTGTAAAATTTCTCCTGGAAAGTTCCCCCCTCCCCGCAAGGTGTTTATAGTTCCAAATAACAAATACTTTACATAAACAATGGAAAAGGTTCATGACTTACAGACCTTTCCCCAGGGACTGTGAGGGTCATATTATCCCCCAAAGCATAGTTACTAAACTTTCAACTAAGCTGAACAAGTCGGCTATCTCAAAATTTGAAAATTATGACCGGTCAACTTCGAGGGAAAAAAGAGGAGTGGAAGGGGGTCTAGTGGCCCCCTAATCTTTTCGGTTACTTAACAAGGGCACAAAATTTTTAATTTCCCTTCGAATTAGTCCTTTACCGATATTCTAGAACTATTGGTTCGGTACGAATGCCACTGAGAAAAAAAACAAACAAATAAATACGCATGCGTGATCTCTCTTCTGGCAAAAATTACAAAATTCCATATTTTTGCAAATCAGAGCTCGAAGTTTCTATAATAAGGCTCTCAGATACCCTAAATTTGATGGTATGATTTTCATTAAGATTCCTTGACTTTCAAGGTGTGTTTTCCCCTTTTTCGAAAATAAGGTAAAGTTTCTCATGCTCCTAGCCTTTGATGGGTAACACTAAACTTAATAAGTCTTACATATTTGGAATCAGTATAATGAACAAAATCTTGGCATATCCATTAATATCAAAAATTTTTTTTAGAGTTTTGGTTGCCATTGAGCCAAGTCACTCCTTACTTACAGTTCGTTACCATGAGCTGTTTGAAAAGGCAAAAGGTACTCTGAATTCAAAAAAGAGGCTCCTGTTTGAATCTCAGACAATAATTAGTGGGCATTTTGAAAGCATCAAGACGTTTTCAGCGATCCATACTTAAGATGGTAAGAGGCAATATCACCTCTCGAAATGAGGATCTCCCTCAGCTACTGGAGTGTTTTGTTTCCACTAAGGACCATCATCATGATAATTATTTGTAATAATAGGCAATATCTAAAATGAAAACAATTTGAAAAGCTATAACTCCTCAATATCATCAGATTTACCCCTGACCTTAGCCACTGTTGGCTTTCTTTTGTAATCACATTTTTATATTAGATATTATTCTCGGACGTCATCAAAGACGCTTATCTCCTACTTTACGTTTGACTGCGCTTATGGTCATTCATGTTGTATTGTATTAGCAAAAGCAAAGGAAAACTGAAAGGAATCTGAAGGAATGCTGATGGGAAAAGGAATAAGAAATCTGGCGGGGATAAACAAAAGATTGTTGTTGTTGTTTTTGTTTGTTATGAAGTTGCTGAAACTTCTCTTTGTTTAAATTGTTTTTCATGGTTTCAAGTGCTGGCTTGAAATTTATACCCCACCCCAAGCACCAGCTCAGGAAAAATATCGGAGTTTCAGTTTTCGGTGGAAAGACTTAAGTTTTTCAAAGCCCTTTCAAGTCAATTATGGAAATAATAAAAGGTTTTAAGACAATTTTTGATACTTGTGTAAGAACGGGCCCGAAGGAGCATCGTCATGTCACAAAATTCTTTTTGGCAAATAAGTTTCACATAACGAAAATGAGAAGAAACAAATATATACTATGAACATCCTAATTGTAGATAATCATGGGAAAGCATTTAGACCTTCAGGACACAAAAGGAATGGGCAAGGAACTGAAAAACAGTCGCATCCCCTTATTTCGTACCTCGAGAGTAGTATTGACAAATAATGGAAAAGGCACTGTTGCACCTTAGTCTTAATATGGTATAACATAAAAAAAAAACTAGTTTTTTTAACTGAAAGTAAGGAGCGACATTAAAATTTAAAACGAACAGAAATTACTCCGTATATGAAATGGGTTGTCCCCTCCGCAACCCCTTGCTCTTTACGCTAAAGTTTTTAATTGTTTTAAAAAGCAGAATTGTAGCAAAGAGTCAAACTTTAGCGTAGAGAGCACGGGATTGCGGAGGGGACAACCCATTTCATATACGGAGTAATTTCTATTCGTTTTAAGTTTTAATGTCGCTCCTTACTTTCAGTTAAAAAAACTTGTTTTTTTTATGTAATTCCTGAACGTTTTTGAATTAATGCATGTTTGATTTTGGCTCTCCACACCTAAATTATTAAAATGAAATTTGCATATTAATTCCTTTCTGGCTAAATAGCTTTCTCTTGGTTTTGATCAGACGATTTTGAGAAATAAGGGGTGGGGAAACCGTAGCTGCGCTGCAATTTTTCGGTTACATAAAAAGGCAACTATAAACTTTAATTTTTAACGAATGTTTTTATTAGTAAAAAATATACGTAACTTAAGAATTAGCTTACGTAACAAACTTTTATATTCTTAAATTTTGATTATGTATATGAGGGGGTTTTTACCCTCGTTAATACCTCGCTCTTTGCACTAAATTTTTGGGACTAAAGTTTTGTCCCAATTCTTTAAGAATGACCCCTGAATCTGAAAGGCCGTAGAATAAATAGTTGAAATTACTAAAAATACAATCAAACAGTTCGTGGTAACGAACTGTAGTAAGGAGCGACCCGGCTCAATAGTAAACGAAACTCTAAAAAACGGAATTTCGATGCTAAAAGATATATCAAAAGAATCGGATTTTTATGCTGATTTCAAATATATAAGTTTCATCAAGTTTAATTATTGTCATCAAAAGTTACCAGCCTGAGAAAATTTGCCTTATTTTGGAAAATAGGGGGTAACACCCCCTAAAAGTCATAGGATCTTAACGAAAATTACACCATCGCATTCAGCGTATCAGAGAACCCTATAGAAAAAATTTCAAGGTCCAATCTACAAAAATGTGGAATTTCGTATTTTTTGCCAGAAGACAAATCACGGGTGCGTGTTTATTTGTTTTTTTTTGTTTTTTTTTCCCAGGGGTCATCGTATCGACCAAGTGGTCCTAGAGTGTTGCAAGAGGGCTCATTCTAACGGAAATGAAAAGTTCTAGTGCCCTTTTTAAGTGACCAAAAAAATTGGAGGGCACCTAAGCCCCCTCCCACGCTCTTTTTTTCCCAAAGTCAACGGATCAAAATTTTGAGATAGCCATTTTGTTCCGCATAGTCGAAAACCATAATAACTATGTCTTTGGGGATGACTTACCCCCCACAGTCCCTGGGGGAGGGGCTGCAAGTTACAAACTTTGACCAATGTTTACATACAGTAATGGTTACTGGGAAGTTTACCGACGTTATCAGGGGGATTTTTTTGGTTTGGGTGTGGGGTTCAGGGGAGGGGGCTATATGGGAGGATCTTTCCTTGGAGGAATATTTCATGGGGGAAGAGAAATTCAATGAAAAGGGCGCAGGACTTTCTAGCATTACTATAAAAAAAAACAATGAAAATATAAACATGAAAAAGTTTTTTCAATTGAAAGTAAGGAGAAGCACTAAAACTTAAAAAGGAACAGAGATTATTACGCATATGAGGGGTTCTAAAAATACTTTAGCATAAAGAGCGAGGTATTTAGGAGGAGATAAACACTTCACTCTTTATGCTAAATTTTTTTTAAATAATTTCAACTATTTATTCTACGGCCTTTCTGATTCAGGGGTCATTCTTAAAGAATTGGGATAAAACAAGATTTAGTGTGAAGAGCGAGGTATTAACGAGGGGACCAACCCCCTCATTTATATAATCAAAAATATAAGAATATAAAAGTTTGTTACGTAAGTTAATTCTTAAGTTACGTATTTTTTTTTACTAATAAAAACGTTCGTTAAAAATAAAAGATCTAGTTGCCTTTTTAAGTAACCGAAAAATTGGAGGGCAACAAGACCTCCTTCCCCACCCCTTATTACTCAAAATCGTCTGATCAAAACTAAGAGAAAGCCATTTAGCCAAAAAAAGAATTAATATGCAAATATCATTTTAATAATTTATGTACGGAGAGCTAAAATCAGTCATGCATTAATTAAAAAACTTTCAGAAATTAAATAAAAAAAACAAGTTTTTTTAAATGAAAGTAAGGAGCGACATTAAAACTTAAAACGAACAGAAATTACTCCGTATATGAAAGGGGCTTTTCCTCCTTGACACCCCGCTCCTTGCGCTAAAGTTTGATTCTTTCTCGCAACTCTACTTTTTAAAACAATAAAAAACTTTAGCGTAAGGAGCGGGGTGTCAAGGAGGAAAAGCCCCTTTCATATACGGAGTAATTTCTGTTCGTTTTAAGTTTTAATGTCGCTCCTTACTTTCATTTAAAAAACTTGTTTTTTTTATTTAATAGCATAAAGAGCGAGGTATTTATCTCCTCCTAAATACCTCACTTTTTATGCTAAAGTATTTTTAGAACCCCTCATATGCGTAATAATCTCTGTTCGTTTTAAGTTTCAATGCTACTCCTTACTTTCAAATGAAAAAACTTTTCCATGTTTATTTTTTCATTTTTTTTAGAGTAATTTTAGAAAATCCTGCGCCCTTTTCATTAAATTTCTGTTCCCCCATGACATATTTCTCCAAGGAAAGATCCTCCCACATAGCTCCCTCCTCTAAACCCCACCCCCAAAACCAAAAAATCCTCTGAAAACGCTGTACACTTCCCAGTAACCATTATTATATGTAAACACTGGCCGAAGTTTGTAACTTGCAGCCCCTCCCCTAGGGACTGTGGGGGAGTAAGTCATTCTCATAGACATAATTGTTATGGTTTTTGACTATGCGGAACAAAATGGCTATCTCAAAATTTTGATCCGTTGACTTTGGAGAAAAAATAAGCGCGGGAGGGGGCCGAGGTACCCTCCAATTTTTTGGTCACTTAAAAAGGGCACTAGAACTTTTCATTTCCGTTAGAATGAGCCGTCTTGCGACATTCTAAGACCACTTGGTCGACACGATGACCCCTGAAAAAAACAAAACAAAAAAAAAACAAATAAACACGCACCCGTGATTTGTCTTCTGGCAAAAAAATACGAAACTCCACATTTTTGTAGATAGGAACTTGAAACTTCTGCAAGAGGGTTCTCTGATACGCTGAATCTGATGGTGTGATTTTCGTTAAGATTCTATGACTTTTAGGGGTTGTTTTCCCCTATTTTTTAAAATAAGGCACATTTTCTCAGGCTCCTAACTTTTGATGGGTAAGATTTAACTTGATTAAACTTATATATTCAAAATAAACATTAAAATGCGATTCTTTTTATGTGGCTATTGATATCAAAGCCCATTTTGTAGAGTTTTGGTTGTTATTGAGCCGGGTCGCTCCTCACTATAGTTCGTTACCACGAACTGTTTGATTAAGAATCTTTAAAATACTGTGAGTGACTTACGTTGCGGCAAAAAAAGTTATTTTTTTTAACCAAAACATTATAAACACGTATTTGGAGCAAAGAATAAAACACAAAAACAAGCAAGTTAACTTCACCCTTTAGTTTGAAGCGTTTTTTTTTTTTTTCTTTTTTTTGACAAAATAAAAGCATCAAAGAGAAGATTAGCTGACAGTTTGGTTACTCCTTCGTTTGTTTCTTAGAATTTAATTGTTCCTTTTCCTCTTCTCCCAACTTCACTTTTACCTTTAGAAGATTACTTTACTTGTTACGTCCTTGCTAAAGCTTTTATATTTTATATGTGGTTTGTTTTTATTTTTGAGGAACTCTTGAAATTTGACAGTTTGGAATTCTCTTACATATTCATCTTTTTACAGGAGCCTTTTGCACGCTTTGAGATCTTAAATCATCCGGAAATGATTCTTAAATTTCAAGCAAAAAATTTCTTCAAAATGAAGAGTTGTTGAGTTCCTTGCACTGGTCAGTACTTAGGAAGCTAAAGTTCGGCGTGGAAAAAGACATGTTTTTAAAACATGTTAAAATAATTTAGACGAAACTTCTTAGAGACATTAATTTTCAAATCTTATAGCATTTGTCAATTACTTTATAGCCTATAAAAGAAAAACTTTTTTTCAGCAAAGGAGAAGGGAGATAACTATTTTCCTATCATACCATGGTAAAAAGTGTGCTTTAATTTCATTGGTTTACATCACTGACGTTTTTTTTAGAAGCTACTCCCGTTATTTCTTATTTCTGTAGAAACAAATAACCTCACCAAGGCCTAATCCAGGGGAGTTACTGGTTTTAAGCCCTCCCCTTGAATTTTTCTTCTGACTTGTAAAAATACTTGTAAAAACATAGCAAAATTAGATATAAACAAATTTTTGATGCTTTTTAGGTTTTTTGTAGCTTCACTCTCCTCAAAAAAAATTAGCAAACCTCCTGGATATGGCCAGGAAACTCACTTTTAAGGCCTGATTAATTTTTTTAAACTTTTTGAGTGAGATTTAAGCCCTTAAAAATAAATGAAAAAATAAATTATTTAAAATAAATGAAATTACACCTAATTCGTTTCCTATTGTAAACTTTCAAGCCAGTCAAACGAAACAGTTTTTTTTTTACCAAAATATGTTTTATAAGTAGTTCTGTTTCCCTGAGGCAGGGTGCTCTGGAATTTCAAAGGGTGGCTATTTAACTTAAAAGTTGAAAACTTAGTGCTGAACAGCCAAAATATTTACTACTCCAAATTTATGGGTACTACATTACACTGGGCGGGAATGGTGTGACAGCTCCAACTTTCTGTGAAGGAAGGCATATGAGCATAATCTTTTATCCTTAGCCTAAAATTATTCAGCAATCAGACAGACACTATCACCCTTAAGGACAAACATTTTAGGCCCAGTCCAAAAAGACTCCTTTTCAATTAAGGGAGGTTAGGGGGGAAATGTTCCTTCTTCTTCTTGGTACACCTGAAAGCTAACTAGAATTCTAAAGACTTAGTCTTTAAACTATATCTTTGAGGTTTCAAACACCCCCAATCACATGGAAATAGATCGACAGACCCATCTCCCCAACAGCTGATCAACAGCTATAGATCCCCGCACATAGTTCGGTAAAAACTTAAGTGAATAAAGGCAGATAAATGAACCTCACAAATCACTGTCTATACTAACCGTTAATTTTATATGGACCCCATCTATCAAATAATTTGTGGTAACAAAATGTAGTAAGGAGCGACCCGGCTCTGAAAAACAGAATTTTAATATTAATAGTTATATCAAAATAACCGTATTTTTATGCTGATTTTAAATACGTAAGTTTCATCAAGTTTAATCTTACCCATCAAAAGCTACGAGCCTGACATTTGCCTTATTTTGGAAAAGAGTGAGAAACACCCTCTAAAGTAATAGAATCTTAACAAAAATTAAATAAAAAAAAAGTTTTTTTTAACTGAAAGTAAGGAGCGACGTTAAAACTTAAAACGAACAGAAATTACCCCGTATATGAAAGGGGATGTTCCCTCTTCAACGCCTAGCTCTTTGCGCTAAAGTTTGACTCTTTCTCTCACCTCTACTTTTTAAAACAGTAAAAACTTTAGCGTAAAGAATAGGGCGTTGAAGAGGGAACAGCCCCTTTCATATACGGGGTAATTTCTGTTCTTTTTAAGTTTTAATGTCGCTCTTTACTTTCAGTTAAAAAAAACTTGTTTTTTGTTACGGATAGCTTTATAATACCAGCTAGATCATATAAGATACTGTCTCAAGTTTTCATCCGTCACGATGTCTACGATTGATAAGGATAACGTTCAACTGACTGCAAAGTCAATCAGTCCCTTCTTTCGGTATTATCGATAGCTCGTGATGAGCTGATAAAAAATATGTCATAGAAGTTTCTTCATAACTAATAGTTTCATTTATGGTATTTTGATCCTGAAAAGTTACAGATAGCTTAATAATACCAACTGGATTATATAAGATATTGTTCTGAGCTTTCATCCGCCACAATGTCTACGATTGAAAAGGATAAAGTTCAACTGGCTGCAAAGTCAATTTAGTCCGTTCTGTCGATATTCTTTTGTTATTGTTGTTTTTCCAACGCTGAGGAATAGCCTTTGATCATGTGATTACCGAATAACGTTTTAAAAGCTTCGATAGGCTGACATCTTCAGCGTTTAAACGATAACAAAGAAACAAAACCAAAGTGTTGCTCTCGTAACACTTTATTCGGTGAAGTTGCCGCAACACTTCACGTTGCTCAGGCAACGTAGGTAAAATTTAATTTTCGTTTTACTCCGTGTATGAAAAGGGCCGTTACTTCTCATAGCCCCGCTCTTTACTCTTAAGTTTGACTCTTTCTCTCAATTCTACTTTGTAAAACAGTAAATAACTTTAGCATAAAGAGCGAGGCGTTGAGGAGGGAACAGCCCCTTTCATACACGGACAAAAAAAAACAAAAAAACAAACAAATAAACACGCACCCGTGATCGGTCTTCTGGCAGAAAATGCGAAGTTCCACATTTTTGTAGATAGGAGCTTGAAACTTCTACAGTAGAGTTCTCTGATACGCTGAATGCAATGGTGTAATTTTCATTAAGATTCTATGACTTTTAAGGGTGTTTCCCCCTATCTTCCAAAGTAAGGCAATTTTTCTCAGGCTCTTAACTTTTGATGAGTAAGACTAAATTTGATGAAACTTATATATTTAAAAGCAGCATAAAAATCTAATTCTGGTACCAAATGTATATGATTCATTAAAGTTAGTGCTACCCATAGAAAGCTATGCATCTGAGTAAATTTGCCTTGTTTTCAAAAAGCGGGGAAAACCCCTTGAAAGTGAAAAAATCTTAATGAAAAGCACACAATCTGGCTCAGCTTATCAGAAACTTTTATTGCAGGAGTTTTAAGCTCCCATCTGCAAAAATGTGGATTTTTTTGCCATAAGAAATATCACATATGCGTGATTATTCGTTTGTTTGTTTGTTCTTCCCAAGGGGTGATTTCATCGATCCAATAGTCCTAGATTATCGGAAAAGGCCTCACTTGAACGGAAACTAAATGTTCTTGTCCCCCATGTTAATGAACCGAAAAATAAAAGAAAACTAGCCCCCCTCCCCTCCCCCTTTTTTCCTCAAAGTGGCCCGATCAAATTTCGAGATAGCTATTTTTGTTTAGCACAGTAAAAGGGCCTAATAACAATGCTTTTGCAGATAACATGCCCCCCAACAGCCTTTGAAAAAGGTCATTTATTTATTAAACTTGCTTTGCTAACGTATAGTATGGGTTATCGGGAAGTATGCATACATTTATCTGGTGAGGGGGAGATTTTCTACTAGGGTATTTTCCACAGGGAGAATTTTCTATGATGGGGAAGTTTCCAGGGTGTGAACTTTCCAGGGGAAATATACCTGAATTTCTTTTTATTGGCCTTACTTTCTCTTTGCCGACTCAATTTTACATGTGAAGATTTTAAGGGGAATTGTCCCCTTAAATCTCCTAGCCATTTCAACCTTTCTCTAATTATAGCACTAGAGAGCGGGATTGAACCAAACTTTTTGTACAGCCTACTGTTTGACATACTGTCGGTCAGTCGGGTACCCAAAAATTCCGTAGACAATTTCTCTGGAAAACATCTAGGAAATCTTCCTCCGTTTTTCGAAGCACCCATGCTTCAGGACCATCTTTGACCACTGTAGCTTCCAATATTATATTTTGGTTCGCAAAATTTCTTCTGAACTTTTTTCAACTAGGAAAAAACTCTCTGGGTCTTGGCTACTCTACTTTTAACATCATCACCGCACCCACCATCTTTACTATGCCTTGGTAAGTGAAGTTGTCCACTCAATCGATTACCTAACTCATTATCCAACATCAGTTTTTCAATTTCACTTATTGCTAGCCTTAGCGACTTAGTCTTCTTAAAATTAATTTTCAAACCCATTCTTGCACCCTAAATTTGCAAAACCTTTAAGAACTCATTTATTTTGCTAACACTTTCATCTAGGATGCTGAAATCATCAGGACAATCTATGGCCAGGATAGTTTTACTGTCCCATTTGATTCGGTGCTCTCTTATTGCCTTTGCTGTATTTAAGACAAAGTCCATCAAAATGATCTATATAAAAGGGATAGATACAACCCCGCTTAACTGCTGATTTAATATAAAACCAGGTACTAACCTCATTTAATAGCTTACCCGCAGCTATGTTATCAAACAGTTTGTGATAAGGAACTGAGGAGCCACCATGATCAGTAGTAACAGGAACTCTAGAAAATGAACTTTGATACTAATAGATGTATCAAAAGGATCGGCTTATTACATGAATTTTAACTATGCAGATTTCATTCAGTTTAGTCCTATCCATTAACGGCTATAAGCTTGGAAAATGTGGCTTATTTACGAAAAAGGGGGGAAAACCCTTAGAAGTTATAAGTGTTCAATGAAAATCACACTATAAGATTCAGCGTATCAGAAAACTCCACTCTGTTGGCATTCAAGCTCCTATATGTGATAAAATAATAATAAAAACAAGTTTTTTAAACTGACAGTAAGGAGCGACATTAAAACTTAAAACGAACAGAAATTACTTCGTATATGAAAGGGGTTGCTCCCTCCTCAACGCCCCGCTCTTTATGCTAAAGTTTGACTCTTTCTCTCAACTCTACTTTTTAAAACAGTAAAAAACCCGTTTTAAGTTTTAATGCTACTCCTCACTTTCAGTAGAAAAAAACTTTTCATATTTATTTTTTCATTGTTTTTTTTAAATAATGCTAAAAAATCTTGCGCCCCCTTCATTAAAAGTCTCTTCCCCCATGAGAAGTTTTTCCATGGAAAGATCCTCCCACGTAACCCCCCCCCCCACCTCAACTCTCCCTCCCAAACCAAAAAAATCCCCCTAAAAACGTCCGTACACTTCCCAGTAACCATTACTATATGTAAACACAGGTCAAAGTTTGTAACTTGCAACCCCTCCCACGAGGACTGCGGGGGAGTAAGTCGTCCCCAAAGACATAGTTATTAGGTTTTTCGACTATGGTGAATAAAATGGTTATTTCAGAATTTTGATCTGGTAACTTTGGGGGGAAATGAGCGTGGGAGGGGGCCTAGGTGCCCTCCAATTTTTTTGATTACTTAAAAAGGGCGATAGAACTTTTAATTTCCGTTAGAATGAGCCCTCTTGCGACATTCTAGGACCACTTGGTCGATATGATGACCCCTCGGGAAAAAAAAACGAACAAAAAAAAACAAAAAAACAAATAAACACGCATCCGTGATTTGTCTTCTGGCAAAAAATGTGAAATTCCACTTTTTGTAGATAGGAGCTTGAAACTTCTACAATAAGGTTCTCTGATACTCTGAATCTGATGGTGTGATTTTCGTTAAGATTTTATGACTTTTAGGGGGTGTCTTCCCCTATTATCTAAAATGAGGCAAACTTTCTCAGGCTCGTAACTTTTGATAGGTATGACTAATCTTGATGAAAGTTATATATTTAAAATCAGCATTAAAATGCAATTTTTTATGTAACTATTGGTATCAAAATTCCATTTTTTAGAATTTCGGTTACTATTGAGCCGGGTCGCTTCTTACTACAGTTCTTTACCATGAACTGTTTGATCATTAAATGTCAGTAAGTTTTCATAGGTATGACTAATCTTGATGAAAGTTATATATTTAAAATCAGCATTAAAATGCGATTTTTTATGTAACTATTGGTATCAAAATTTCATTTTTTAGAGTTTCGGTTACTATTGAGCCGGGTCGCTCCTTACTACAGTTTGTTACCACGAACTGTTTGATCATTAAATCTCAGTGAATTCACTTATCTAGTTTAGTGCGTATCATTGTCTGTTGTGGTTGAAAGTGTACTAATGGCAATTAAGAAGTATTGCTACCAACACCCCACGAAATCTTTCTGAGTAGTCTAAGGGTAAATGACCTTACTCTTTTTATATTTCAAAGATTTTTTAGAATGCTAACTTTATAATTAATTCTTAAGTTTTCATGGAATTGATTATATATATCGGGATTGATAACATTATTATACACATTATCTAACATAAATATAACGTTTAATATATTACAAGATTTGTCATTAATCAGACTAGTTATATTACTAATTATATCTTTATATGTAAAATTATTAGTATTATAATATCTATGGCAAATTGCCATAGCCATGCCATTGGCAATAAATAACATCGAAGAAAGTACAGCTTTAATTAAAAGGAAACTTTGACGGGGAAGGGTTCTATTTACCCGCAAATAGTCAAGTAAGGTGTTAGTTTCACACTAAACCACCCCTATTAGTATTAATGCAAGAACCCTTTCTAATTTTCTTTTGAAGCTCCCTAAGGCATCTGTCAGGGATATTGTTCTCTTGTCATTTTGGGTTAATGATTGAACCTGATGGATATTGAACCTCTCTGTAGGTTCAGTTAGGATAAGCAAATTTAAACTTCTATCAAGTTGTTTGTAGTCACAGCTGGGTTGTGGCATAACTGCATAAATGATTCAAATGTATTGCTTTGGAGAAGCAATAATGAGATTGTACAGGACATGTATTTACGCATATTAACTGATTTTAATACCCAAATCAATGGAGTTGTCTTCATACCAATTTTACAAGAAGATACGACGTCAAGACAACAAAAGATGTTATGTGATATATAAGGTCAAACTGAGTGTTCTCTTCCCTTCATATTTTCAGTACGCTGAATACTATATTAAAAACAATCTGATATTAAATAAAGAGAAACATTTTCTTGGAATGAATCTAAAAGTGCAACATTAGAATTAACAACGATCAGGAATTATCCTGTGTAAAGGGAGAAATTATTACCTCTCAAATTCACACTCTTTATGTTAAAGTGGTGATGTTTTTCTTCTTTTTTTTTTCTTTTTTTTTCCTTTTAACTGTGTTTCAAGAATGAATATCCTTACAAAGAGCAATGCAGTAACAAGTTTAATAAGTAAAACAAAATAATCATACTGCTTTGAAGTTGAAAATGCTTTCTTATCTTCATTTGATTTAAATAGTCAAATTTTCTGTCCAAATATTTATAAAGCTAGTCGGTCAACAACGCGTTTTTAACTACCAGTTGGCTATGTGCATGTATATTGAAATAGAAACTTTTTTTTTGTTAAAGGACTGGTCAAAATTTCTGCGTAAAGGGTAGATGCTAAGGGCGTATCCCAGCTAATATATAGTGAATCCCTTTTACTTTTAAGGTTTACAACTCCTCTTTAATTTTATATATATATATATATATATATATATATATATATATATATATATATATATATATATATATATATATATATATATATATATATATATATATATAACAAAAAGAGAAATCACCAATGCAACAGCACAAACACATTAAAAAAAAAAAAAAAAAAAAAAAAAGGGAGACTGTTCTCCTAAATTAGTGATTAATATAGACCAGCACTCGAATGAGGCTTTAACCCTACTCATCCATACAATCACATAGGTCAAACAGCATAGCCATACACAATCAACCATAAAGAATAATCCATGGACAGGCGGTCATGTCGTCAATAAGTATAAGTCGTCATTTGCCAAACAATAAAAACAGTAAAGACAAATAATTCAGAGGCAACAACCCAACACAGGGGCTCATCAGGAGAATACACTTGCCTATAGGGTTTCGGCACTTTAAATTCTCTACCCAGTCAAGTGTTGTGCCTACCACAGAATACCTACGGTATCCCCGTGTCAGGTATCACCCCCAAAGTATATGCCTATGAAAAAAAAGAAAAAAAATATATTATTATATTATATACATATATATATAATGTTATCTTTAATCAAACAATTGTGTAGTGAGCGATTGGGTATGTATTTACTTATATATGTATTTTTTCTCAAAAACTGTTCCATTTTTTTTTTTTTATTTGGCACATCGAGATTTTCTGGCTTGAAAAAGCTATCTAGGTAAGTCAAGAGCTTGAGAAAATACCTTTAGAGTCTCCATTTTGGAAAATAATTTTCCTGTAGACTGCGTCACCTTCATATACCTTTGAAGAGCAAAAACGATGAGATTTTCTGCGCAGAAGTGGTCGTATCGTTTTCAGTATCTATGAAGCATGCGAAATTATACAAGACTAGCTGTTGGGGTGACGCGAAGCGCCACCCCAACACCTATTTGGTGGGGGCGCTTCGTGCCTCCCAAAGCCCCTCCGCGCGCGTAAGTCGTTACGCGCCATTGTAGTTGTGTCCCTGTGTCCCACCTGTGAATATAGATAGATATCATGAAAAGAGAAATCACCAATGCTACAGCACAAACACAAAAAAAAAAAAAAAAAAAAAGAGAAAAAAAAAAAAAAAAAAAGAGACAGAAGGAGAAAAGGAAGACTGTTTTCCTAAATTAGTGATTAATATAGACCAGCACTTGAATGAGGCCTTAACCCTACTCATCCATACAATCACATAGGTCAAACAGCATAGCCACACACAATCAACCATAAAGAATAATCCATGGACAGGCAGTCATGTCGTCAATAAGTATAAGTCGTCATTTACCGAACAATAGAAAAAATAATATAGACAAATAATTCAGAGGCAACACCCAACATAAGGGCTCATCAGGAGAATACACTGGCCTATATAGGGTTTCGCCACTCTAAATTCTCTACCCAGCACAGTGTTGTGGCTACCACAGAATATCCATGGCATCCCCGCGTCAGGTATCACCCCCAAAATACATGCCTATGAAAAAAAAAAACAGCAAATGTAAAACAACCAAGTAAAACCAAAACAAGCTTATCTTGTTAATATATCCCTCCCTTTAGCAACAATAGGTAAACTAAATATTATAAATTTTACCAAATCACAAATATTAACACATTGCAAAAAACCTGAATGAACTAAACAATTATAGAATTCATCTTTACCATGTGGTTAATTTTTAAAAAAAATCCGCTCAATTAGAAACACAATTCAAAATAAATGGCGCTGTGACAACATTTCTCGAATCTCCGAAATTAGTTAAAAATTTCTTTAAGTATTTCTAGATAATTCTTTTGATATTTATTTAAAAGTTCGTTATAATGAAAACTAAATTTTTTAAATTGCCAAGTTAATTTATTTGCAGAAAAACCTCTTGATATCAATTTTTGGCTTAAGATTTTACATCTATTTTTAAAATCAATATAATTACTACAAATCCTTGCATAACGAAGTAACTGTGAGAAAAACGCTGAATATGTGATATTTGAGTGTATATTACTTTCAGGGAATGGGAAACTAATCACTTCAAAATCAAAATCATCCGTTTTATTATACATTTTAAAACTTAATTTATTATTATCACAAATATTAATATTTAAATCTAAGAAATGATCTTCATGACCAGCGCCATGACTAGGCTCAAGAATAAGCTCTGATGGATGTATATTTTTAGAAATATCAATGAAATCCTTACAATTTAAGACCAAAATATCATCTAAATATCTTTTATTATTTGACAAAGCATGTTTTAAATTAATTGGATTATTCTTATCCATCATATATTTATATTCTAGTTGACTTAAAAATAAGTCAGCTATAAATGGGCTGGCATTCCCCCCCCCATGGGAATTCCCATAATTTGCTTGTACAAATCACGCCCAAATCTTATATAAGTATTGTATAAAACAAATTCCAATAACTCAAAAATCATATCCAAGCTGTAACATCTCAAGTTAACTGTAGTATTAAAGCAGTTTGTCCATATGGCTTTTTTATTATAACTGTCTATTTTTAAGAACCTTTTACTAGATAAGAGGAAAGATTTCTTTATAACAGTTTTTATAATTATATGTATATGTTTTTAACTACGTAAAACTTGAGAATATACAAGATTCTTGGCTGTTCCATTGTCTATGCATATACAAAGCCTTATATACTTATAATGACGTCATATGGAAACGCTCTTTTTACAAACAAACAAACATGCATACATACAACTTATTTTTATATAGATAGATAGATAGATAGATAGATAGACATATACAATACAAATTAACTACGTAAAACTTGCGAATATACAACATTCTTCACTGTCCCATTGTCAGTGCATTGTCAGTGCAACCCCCCAAGCCCCCCCCCCCCCGCGCGTAAGTCGTTACGCGCCATATTAGCTACGCGCCATTGTAGTTGTGTCCCTGTGTACCACCTATGAATATAGATAGATTTATATATGTGTTTTGAACTACGTGAAACTTGCGAATATACAACATTCTTGGCTTTCCCATTGTCTGTGCATATACAAAGCCTTATGTGCTTATAATGACGTTATATGCAAACGCTCTTTTTACAAACAAACAAACATGCATACACACAACTCGTTTTTATATAGATAGATAGATAGATACAATACAAATTTACTGCGTAAAACTTTCGAATATACAACATTCTTCGCTGTCCAATTGTCGCTGCATATGAATAGATTGTCAGGTTTACCGACCCTCGAACATGCAACGTACAATTCTCCATGGGAAAAACAATCTGTATTAAGATCTATACCGCATTTTTCTAATGATTGCCCTTGAGCTTTGTTGATGGTGACTGTAAATGCTAATCGAATTGGGAATTGAAATCTTTTAAATTGAAAAGGCAGATCCGTTGGAATCATGGGAATACGAGGAATAAGAACAGCCTCACCCTCAAAAGACCCTGTCAAAATTGTTGCCTCTATTACGTTTTTCATTGTTTTTTACGGCAAGTCGCGTGCCATTGCAAAGCTTTGGTGGGTTGATATTTCGTAACAATATTATTGGTACGCCTATTTTAGTTGTAGCACGTGTGGTGGAAACCCTTGGAGGTCCAGGGAATTTAAAAATTCAGATGGATAATTAGCCGCCTCATTTGGTTCTAGAACTGTATCGACTGACTTGTAAAGGACTGCCTGGTCTCGAATCTTGGTCAAAACAATATTGTTGATTTCGTGGACGTCTTTATTCTTGGCTGCCAGAATCACTCGTTTTCTTAGCCATTTATGATTTTTATAATTTGTTAGAATATTTGGAAATGCTTTTTCAACCTATTCATTTTTGGACGTCACTAAATTACAGAATTCAGCAGGCAGTTGTATACGTCCTGAAATTGAGTCTACTGGGAGCTTTCCGTTTCCAATTGCCAGCAATTGATCTGAAAATGTTGATCTGACACGCATATTTGTAGTTAATTTTAATGTCTTTACGTGTGTCCATAAATTAGAATCTTTCAGGCAAGCATTCATTTCGTCTGCAGGAGTAATCTAGGTATTAAAGGTAATGCTTGCCTGAAATCTCCCGCAAGCAATATTAATGTGCTGCCAAAGGGTTTCGAATTCCCTCGCAAATCTCTCAATGATTGATCCAGAGCCTCAAGCGATTTTTTGTGTGTCATTGTGCACTCGTCCCAAATAATAAGTTTGCATTGCTGCAATACCTTACCCATCCCAGATGATTTGGAAATATTGCACGTGGGAGTTTCTGTAGAATGAAAATTCAGAGGCAATTTCAAAGCGGAATGAGCAGTTCTTCCACTAGGCAGCAACGTTGCGGCTATTCCGGACGAAGCAATTGCCAACGCTATGTCATTTTTTGATCGAATTGATGCCAGAATCAATTTTATCACAAATGTTTTACCAGTACCTCCTGGCGCATCCAAAAAGAAGATTTCTCCAACGTTGTTATCGACACAATGCATTATCTTATCATAAATGTCCTTTTGCTCAGACGTTAACTTAGAAATGTTATTTTGCACATACGACAATAGATCACTCGTGCTGTAACTTTGTTCACGATCCAATTCTACACATGTTGAAACAGCAGCGTTACGATTAGGTGAAGGCATTCCCAAACCCTGAAGAGGTTTGTTTGCCATACATACGCACAAATCTTCAATAATAACTAAAGTGTAGTTATAAATTTCTGATGAAAATTCATATCTGGCGTCTCTAGCCGTTTTCGATGGAGAATATCCTTGGCCATTTTCGATTTATATTTTTCCCATAGCTCTGTAGGAGCTGAAGGAGAGCAAGTTGTCAGTATGATTCCAAATAATGCGCGAATTTGACTTGGAGTTGACGTTTCGCACGCGTCATTGATGCAGTTACCCCAGTGTTGGTCATTCTCCAATAAATTCAGAGCTTGGCATGCACTACGGTAAGTGTCATGTATACTACCGTTTACAGTTCTCAAATACTCAAAGGACGTCGGACCGGGTACATTCACCAAAAGCAGGTGGAGAAAGAAGCATTCATGTTGATTGGGGTGAATGGTGTAGTCTTCCTAACGTGGTATCTTTGAAGATGGTAGGTTGGCTGTCGACTGATTTACCCCGTTTTCGACGTTCAAAAACTTTATTTTTAGCATTTCACATGTAATACGAAGGCACTTCAGTATACAGCAGTTTGTTTGCAAAAGAATCATTTTGACATAACAAAAAGAAAGTAGTTAACGTTATATCCGATGGATTCAGGGCTCTTTGTCGCACATTGGATTTCGAAAAATAAACACGTTGTCCATTCTGTAAATGTACTGCTAAGTGAACAACCGCTGGACTTCGTTCATGTATCGGAAATGAAAGGATTCGCCAAACAGCTTCATTACTGCTAATGTATCTTCCAGCCTGATATTGTACGATTTCATCGATATCACTTATTTCGGACTGCAAGCCAAAAACTGCCATGTCACTGCCTTTGGTGACGTATTTACATATGTATTTGATGTCATATGTATGAACCGCCGATTGTCCTTGAAGTAAAAGCTGCCTTATCTCGTCCCAAGATTGATTACATGTAAATGCAATAAATAAATCTGGACGACCATAGAGACGACATACGCAATAGCCTCTTGAGCATATTCATGCATATGACGGGGACTGTCAGCATGTGACGAAGGTAAAATCGTTAATCTTCCAACGTTTGTGGTATTACCGTCATTTACAACTGCATCTCGCAAATGAATGTATTGTTCAGAGCGGAGCTTGGTCTGATTCAGACTGATAAATAGCAAACGTTCTGATTGAATTATTGCATACGCTTCAACGATGTATTGGTGAAACAACTGACGGCATTTTAAAATATAATTGTCTTCATCCTGCCGAATCATTAGTCTATAGGAATAATAATGCATTGCACTGAATTTCTTATCCGTTTGTTTGTTAGTGGATGGATCTTGCAATTTATTGTTAAAGTGATAGCCGTCGGCTCCATCCCAAAAAATGATACGATATTGTAGGGCATCGTAGCATCGATGAGTTTCAGCAATTCTTACCAACTGAGCGTTTCGCTTATGAAGAATAATATCTTGAGGTAAAAACTTATCACCGACCATAACGATTGTGACTTCGTCGATAGTTGGAGCATTGTATCTACGCACATGTTGGCCAGTAGGCGTTTTGTCAGCGGAAATAACAATTTTATGCGTATCAGTAGGCATCAAATCGATTGCTGTTTTGAACAGACGCACTAAATTATTATTTTCGTGGAAAAGATGTTGCAATTGGGAAACGATAGTCCTTTCAACGTCGGGAGAAATTTCGCAACGTGCATTCAATTCAGAATTTCTATCACTGATGAACTACAGTTGTAAAATTTTATGATTCTCGGCTGAGAATGGTAGAAGGAACCCTGCTCTATGATAAATTTGCCCTTTTACTTTGAAAGTAGGCATAAATTGATCTAGATTTTCGATTTGGGCACCAAACGACGTCATTTGGAAACATGAGTTATATTTTCTGATCTTTGATAAAAAAAAACCCTTAGATTCTGACGTGGTTCCAGTAAGCAAAGTCTTCAATGGCTCTGGTGGTGCAGCCAGTTGAGGAAGTTTAACTTTTCCTGAGGCGCAACACATTAGCAATTGTTTCACCATTAAATTTCAAGGCCTTGCAATAGGGACAAATTTTAGACATAGTCCCGATTTGAACATATCTACTCAAGCTATAATCATCGACTGGGCTGTACCTGAATGCCAGGCGAAAATTTTCAGGTTGCTCTTGTGATTCCTCGGCACACTTTCTTTTGGTAATTTTTCTTTGAGACGCAAGCCTGTTTTCACGCTGTTGTTGTGATTCCTCGGCACGCTTTCTTTTCATACTTTCTCTATTAGCCGCAAGCCTGTTTTCACGCTGTTGTTGTGATTTTTCGGCATACTTTCTTTTCATACTTTCTCTATTAGCCGCAAGCCTGTTTTCACGCTGTTGTTGTGATTCCTCGGCACGCTTTCTTTTCATACTTTCTCTATTAGCCGCCAGCCTTTTGGCATAGACTCTTTGAGCAGCTTCCTCGGCCGTTGCCATTGTAGGTTCTTCTATCCTTTTAAAATCTATATTAAAATTTTCTCTTTGAAAGGCCCTCTTATATACTTATAATGACGTCATATACAAAGCCTTTGACGTCACAACAAACATGACGTGAGTCGACAAACAACTTCATGACGGCATAATGCTCAATCCTTATAATGACGTCAGTCAACAAACATGCACGACGTCAGTCAACACACAACACACAAACAACTTATTTTTATATATATAGAATAACAAATGACGCCAAACAGCGAAAGGATTAGGTATTCAACAAAGGAGAGCCAGCATCATATTTCATTTTAAACGAAAATGTTGCTGAGCGAAAACTGCAGTTAGAAGAAAAAGCGAAAATAAAACGAAACGAAACGAAGGAACGCGTTGTTTTAGTGTCTATGAAGGATAAACAGGAAGAAGGAACTGAATTCATGCCGGAATTTCTTAAATCAAGTGAAATTTTTGATTATCTAGGACAAGTTTTCGGAGAGCATATCACTATGTCTGTTCTTAATTATTTTGAGTTTTCAAAAAAACATGGTACTTGTGTATTATTCAGTACACTCTCAATAAGTGAAGTTAGGTTCTTTCGTGAAACAAACTACGATGCAGGTACATCTTAATTAAACATTATATATATATAGAGCTGGTTAGGTTAAGTTACATTAGGTATTTGATATAATGCAACCACCCCTAATGTGCAAATATATAGCCCAAGGTTTTGATAAAGCTAATGAAATAAAACAAAATATGATAAAAATATAAAACGAAGTGCAGTAATAAATGGTGTTCTGTTGTCAGCAAACCACGTATTTACACGCAAATTGACTTTTTTCAAACATGGCCTATTTTTACACTTCCAAAAATGTTCCTTCTCGTAAGAGTATAAAGTCATGTTGTGTCCATTGACGCACTCTTTTGTTGTGGGCAACAGCCCCTTATCCTGGAAAAATATAATTGCCTCTTTTTCAGTCTTTGGCAAATCTCAAATCTTCATTTCAAAATCCATGGTCATACACTATCTTCTATCACTATGCGTAGCAAACTAAATTGAGTTTTGTCTTTGTGGCTATGAAACCGGATTTTCTCAGCAAAATTCTTGAGTGTGTTCTGAATTAAATTGAATCAATTGATTAATGAACAAGTACCGAATATTTAATTAAAATGTACCTACATCGTAGTTTGTTTCACGAAAGAACCTAACTTCACTTATTGAGTGTGTTCTGTATAATACACAAGTACTAAAAACATCATTCTGTACTAAAGATGGTCTAGCGAAGATCTTGACCGAAATGACTGCATTGGAATATACTTTTTTTTTCAATGGATGTTATTATCCTCGTTTCCATCTCCTTACGGTTGTTTATTGTTCTGAAATTGTTATTTTGCCACCATGGAACGTATTATTTTAGTGTCTGTGAAGGATAAATAGGAAAGAGGAACAAATGAAAGCAAGAATCCCATTGAATAGCAAACAAAGATGTTGCATAACAAAATTTGCAGTCAAAATACAAAGCAAAATAACAGTGCAATGAGGTAACATACTATTTTATTGTCAATGAAGGGTAAACAGGAAGAAGGAATTGAATTCATGTCAGAATTTCTTAATTCAATTGAAATTGCTGACTTGCCGTTCTGTCACTTGATACAAGTAATAATATGACAATTACCCTAATGCTTAATTTGTTTATTTCAGAGGGATTATCATCTCAGGTACTGATAGTGTTGTAAATGAGTTTAATCGCTCTTTACGCTAAAGTTTTTTTACTGTTTTAAAGAGAAGAGTTGAGGGAAAGAGTCAAACTTTAGCGTAAAGAGTGGGGCGTTGGTGAGGAAGCAGCACCTTTCATATACGAAGTAATTTCTGTTCGTTTTAAGTTTCATTGTCGCTCCTTACTTTCAGTTAAAAAAAAATTTTTTTTTTTTTGTATTTAATTATTTAGCCTGAACTTCATGGACATCAAAAATAAAAGTTGGTACACGTTTAACCAGGATAAAAAACAGGCTAAGTTTTTTTATGTTCTTTTTATTAATCCACCTCTGACTAACAAGGAGTCATTTCTTTTCTGAACGCATTTTTCTTGTTTATAGCTTTTAAAGAGTTATTATAAGAACTCCCTAGCGAAATAATGTAGGAACTAGCATCATTTCACTGCAAATCAAAAAGGTTATAGCCACGGGCTGGGAGGTAAGGAATTCAGAAATAGGATCCATACAGATGTCAAACGATGTCAAAATAGTGCCTATGAAACGTAACCAAAGCTATTCGATGAACGATTTATTGCATGAAAATTGTCTCGCCGTTCCCAACATTTTAAGCAATAAAAAACACTAATTACGGCATTATTAATTAATATGTCAGCTAAATTATATACCCTAATAAATCAAAAACGTTATTCTGAATGATACCTTCTTGAACGATTTGGCACGGAAGAATGAAAAATTATTTATAATTGTCTTTTAAATTTACAAAATATCTCTTTAAGACATTTTTTCTAGTCCAATTTAAATTAATTATTTTGTGAAACAAATTAATTATGATCATATGAAAAGGAGTGCATAGAATTAATCAAAATATTAACCATCAAACTAAGCATAGAGATTTAATTATATGCAAACTTAATTACATACAGTTGAATCTATACAAGTGATTATATACTACACTCAAACTTATGTAGTACATATTAAATACTTAAACTTACATTAAAAACTTATACTTAAACCTATATAAAAACTTTTCGACAAATTATTTTTTTACGCAAATTCGACGAAGTTGACTTTCAAGTATAAATTCATTGTGTGATCTGTTCAGGGTTTAAGAATGATAGCTATTATGTATATAACCAAGAATAAAAACTAAAGAAATGGAATATTTTAACTTAAAATGTGATCTGTAACTGCAAAATAGGACATACTTACTATTCGTGAAACTAGGGCACATTGATGAACCATTGTACCTGCTTCACGACAAATATCAGGTACCAACTTTAAAAAGATTAATAAATCGAAGAAATATAAGGTGACCTGTATCCAGCCTATTAAACATATTGCCACTATTTATAATTTATCGCCTTTGTTGTGCTACGACTCCATCATATTTTATTCCGTCTACGTCTAAGAATAACATTATTTGCAAAATATGAACATAACGAAGTACCCTGTCTGTGTTCAATGTACCAAGCATAGAAAATAGAGCCTATTAACTTTCACTTGAGGAGCACTATAAAAGGGTCGAATAATGTCATCGAATGAAAAATTGGGTTCCAGTTACTACTTTAAATGAAAGCATTAAAACTTTTGCGAACTATCGATGCAATCAACTAATTTTAATTGGAGTTAGTAATTAATGTTTTCTAAATGCTTATGACAAAACTATGTTTATTTTTCATTTCAAAATCTAAATTATTCACTTTGATTGGTTTGTGAATATACTACTTCAATGAACAACTTCAGTGAACTTGAACCTTACCTTAGACCTTAGTTCCTCCTGTGCCGCCAGAGGCACCCAGGGCATCCAAAAAGAGCCGCCAGTCGTCCCTCATATGTGCTGCTGCCCAGACGTCTTCCCACTGGGGTTGGACTATCGCATTGATGTGTTTTAGGTCCCGCTGGTACGTACGACGAA
The DNA here is from genome assembly GCF_032884065.1 of Artemia franciscana. Taxonomy (NCBI): domain Eukaryota; kingdom Metazoa; phylum Arthropoda; class Branchiopoda; order Anostraca; family Artemiidae; genus Artemia; species Artemia franciscana. The sequence continues at coordinate 56,602,300 of NC_088867.1, forward strand.
GTGTATTCTTCGGCTTCCCTCTTCTTCGGGTTCCCTCTGGTTGCCACTCCAGCACAGTTCTGGGGAGTCTATCTCCCGCCATACGGATAACATGCCCCAGGTAGCGCCATCTTCGTTGGCGTATGACATCTGTTACCAGGGGCTGGCGCGAGATAGACCGAACGGTCTGGTTGGTTATGTGGTCTCTCCAGTTAATGTTCAGTATTCTGCGAAGACAGTTGTTCTCGAAGGCAAGAATCCTCTTTTCTTGGTGTTGGTTTAGTTTCCATCATTCACAGCTATAAAGGAGGGCGGAGATGACGTTACTGTTGAACAGCCTCATTTTCAGTTTCAGGGAGTACTTTTTCGATCGCCACACTGGCTTTAGTCGATTAAAAGCTCCACTGGCTTGTCCAATCCTAGATTGCACCTCCTTTTCGCTGGATCCAGTTCGTTCGACTGTACTTCCAAGGTATCTAAAATCCATTACCTGCTCTACTGTATTGTCCCCGCACTTTAAGCCCAGTGGTGAGTCGCTCGTTGCCATGCTTTTTGTTTTGTCCGAGTTGATCTTTAGTCCCAAAAGACTCGCTTTCTCTCGGATTACTTCGAGAAGATCCTGGAGCCTTTCCTTGTTTGCTTCCATCAGGGTGATGTCGTCGGCAAAATCAAGATCTGCTAGTCGTTTGTTGTCGCAGATTTGGATACCAAACCCCGTGCAGTCTCGGAGCACATAATCGATTACAAGGACAAAAAGCAAGGGGGAGAGGACACACCCCTGTTTGACACCGGACATGATATGGAAATACCTTGTATTTCCTTCGTGGGTCCGAACGCAGCACTCGGTGTTTTCATATAGGTGAGTTTCAACTTGAAACTCAATCCATATTACTTTTGTTTTAAAGCGACGGAGGAGGGTGTAATAGGAGACAGAATCTTGGACAAAATTATGTTTATTATTCTCTTTCCGCCAAGAAGCAGAAACTAGTACCGTGAACATTCTAAGAGACAGAGCTTTTGTGGGATAAATGGTTTTTTAATGTAGGCCATAATAAACTAAGATTAGCAATTTGGCCCCATCTCAGCCTCCTTCAAATTGTAGTTTACGACTCAGAAATAGGAGAAATTGTACTTCGCTTGTGTTACTCAGTAAGGGTATTTGAGCTTAAAATTTTGGTTCAGAGAGCCTTCAGCCAATATTCTGTTACAATTGGCGCAATAAATAAACCTTGTTGACAAAGAAAACAAGAGCTAATAAATAAACAGGCGTGACTTTTTCGCGGAGAATTGATTCCTAAATCTCTCTTTTTAACTATACGGATTCTAAGTACTTTCCTAATTCTAACAATATACTACATGCCCAATTCTTTTTACAAAGTTGTGACTATTTAACATGTGTTTTAAAATATGTTATTTTCCTTATTTGTGTTCCTTGTCTTTGAGGCTGCACATATCAACCTGCCCCATACACATCATTTCGCTAAAATTTTTATATTAAAATTCAATTCCATGCCACATGGAGCCACGTTTGCAAACAGTATTGTTATGAGCCGAATTATCTATTTTAAACCTTAAAAAGGGCAGTATGTATCATCAAGAAAGCCTTTTCTCAACATTCTATGCTCATCGGGGCAACGCTACAGGGAAATCGGGGCAATGCGGCATTTTTTACAATGGAACAGGGAAAAAAACATCAAAGATACATCGGACCTTCCTAAGTCTGCACTATTACGCAACTATAAAACCAAACCGTGGGTTAGCGTACCATGACTGAAACTAACTTAACTAATTCAGTCTAAACTGAATTTATTACAAATTAAACTATCTCAAATTTAATTTAAGAAACCTTAAATCTTTAGTTCCTATCTTTGATAATAGGCATGCAGTCATCTTTAGAGGCATCAATCCGCTATTTTGCTAGGAATGTTTAAAATAAGGGTAGTCAATATCACATTTTAAGACCTTATCATATGCAAAGCAACAGAAAAACTATAAAACTGAAAAAATTTTGATGTTCTCCTTGAATTGTTTTATAACAACATTATTTCTTTTAACTGAAACATAAACATTGTCCTCTGATTCCTATCATCAAAAGATTGTACTTAAATTTGTAATGGTTCTAATATTTCCTAGCCCTTGTTTGTACATCATTACCAAGCTTACATTATACGCTGCTCAGATAGATGTTATCAAAGGAAAATAAGACGTTGTAAATTTGCTAAATAAGTAATAAGTATGCGTAAAAAGACTTTAATTACTGGTTATTTTTTCATGTATTTTAATGGTCGTTATTTTTTCACTGGGTACTTGTTTATGTTTTAAAAATATAACAATGCAGTCTTTCAGAAGAATTCCTAAGTGAAATTTATTTCGGGGGATGCCCCTGCAAAGCGGTTTGTTCCTTGCAGGGTGGGGGAGGGGTAATACTTTCAAAAAAGAGTGCTAAAATCAAACGGAAAATCCGAGAAATTGTTGAAAAAATCGTATGATCCTTAAAATCTTAATAAATATGAAGTCATATGTATTATCGGATTGCTTAGTGTTGCCTATAGTAAATATCATAAGTATTCAATGTTTTATTATTATAAGTTTTTTCCTAGGGGCACTTCATATGAAATAAGCGATCCTATAAACTTTAGAAAGGGCTCAATTGTTGGAAAATGGAGCTTGTAGTGCCCTTTTTAAGAGTCAGAAGTGCTTGGAGGACAAATGGACCCCACGGCCTTTTTCCCTTAATGAATCTGATAAAAATTTTGAAATAGCTGTTTTGTTGAAAATAGTTCAAACATCAGACAACAGAAAAGTCCAGGTTGAAACAACCCCAAGAGCACAGGGGCAAGTTTTGTAAGTCATGCTCTGGGGGACACAAAGGGTTTTCACTGAAGGGATGGTCGTATTAGCGAAAACCGGAAGTTCCAGTGTCGATTCTAAGAGTCAAGAGTGATCGGAATGCCACTAGCCCCAAGCGTTAAAAGTTGTATAATACTTATATAACAAGCGTTACATAAGTTAATAGTACGTTATTATAAGTTTATATGTCATCTTGTTCAAAACAGACCAAAGATCGTTAAACAAAAACTCTGGGATTTACACATACCTGGGAAAATTCGGAGAATTTTTAATTTTATGGCCCGGGGCCATTTAAGGTTTTTATGGATGGGTTGGTGGTACCAAAAACCGAAGGGGGCTCATTTGATTGGAAACTATTTCCACTTTTCAGATTCAAAAGTGACCGAAGGGTAACTAGCTCCCCCCCCCCTTCTCCACGCCCTCTTTTCTCAAAATGTATCTGATCAAATTTTTAGTCAAAATAGACCAAATATTATATAACAAAAATTCTGGCTTTGACACAACCCCCCAGAGACTGGGGGCAAGTGTGGCAATTTATCCCCTGGGGGCATATAAGGTTTTTATGGAAGTGGGTCTCATAGACTTCGGAGAGGGATAATTTGATTAGAAATTGAAAGTTCTAGTTCCATTTTAAGAGTCAACAGTGGTCCCTTCCTCCGTTTCTCCCAAAATGAATCCAGTCGACATTTTGATATAACCATTTTGTTCAAAATAGTCTATATGTCATATAACATTGCCTCTGTGGTTGACACAACCCTGCAAAGCCCGGGATCAAGGGTTTTAAGTTAATCCACTCGGCATATAAGGTTATTTTAAAGGGAATGGTCCCATAAAGTTTGGAGGAGGCTCGTCTCATTGGAGATTAAAAGTTCTAGTTTACCATTTTAAGATGCAAAGTGGCTCAGAGGGTGACAGGGCCCCCAGCCTCTCATTTCCCCAAATACATATGATTGAAAATTTCAGATAGACATCGTTTTCAAAATAGTCCAAAGGGTATATAAAAATACCTTCGTGATTGATACAATCCCAAGATCCATGGTACTACGGTTTCAATTTATTGCCCGGAGCAATATAAGGTATCAAACAGTTCGTGGTAACGAACTGTAGTAAGGAGCGACCCGGCTCAATAGTAACCAAAACTCTAAAAAATTGAATTTTGATATCAATAGCTGCATCAAAAGAATCGCATTTTAATGCTAATTTTAAATATATAAGTTTCATCAAGTTTAGTCTTACCCATCAAAAGTTACGAGCCTAAGAAAATTTGCCTTATTTAGGAAAGTAGGGAGAAACACCCCCTAAAAATCGTAGGATTCTTAGGGAGTGAACCCTACTGTAGAAGTTTCAAGCTCCTATCTACAAAAACGTGGAATTTTGTATTTTTTGCCAGAAGACAAATCACGGGTGCGTGTTTATTTGTTTGTTTTTTTCCCCAGGGGTCATCGTATCGACAAAGTGCTCCTAGAATGTCGCAAGAGGGCTCATTCTAAAGGAAATGGAAAGTTCTAGTGCCCTTTTTAAGTGACCAAGAAAAATGGAGGGCATTTAGGCCCCCTCCCACGCTCATTTTTTTCCCAAAGTCAACGAATCAAAATTTTGAGATAGCCATTTTGTTCAGCATAGTCAAAAACCATAATAACTATGTCTTTGGGGATGCCTTACTCCCCCACAATCACTGGGGGAGGGGCTGCAAGTTACAAACTTTGACCAGTGTTTACATTTAATAATGGTTATTGGAAAGTATACAGACGTTTTCGGGGGGATTTTATTTTGTTTGGGGGTGGGGCTGAGGAGAGGGGGCTATGTTGGAGGATCTTTCCTTGGAGGAATCTGTCACGGGGGAAGAAAAATTCAATGAAAAGGGCGCAGGATTTTCTTGCATTACTATAAGAAAACAATGAAAAATAAACATGAAAACGGTTTTTCAAATGAAAGGAAGAAGTAGCATTGAAACTTAAAACGAACAGACATTATAACGCATATGAGAGGTTCTAAAAATACTTTAGCATAAAGAGCGAGGTATTTAGGAGGAGATAAATACCTTGCTCTTTATGCTAAAGTATTTTTAGTAATTTCAACTATGAATTTTACGGCCTTTCTGATTCAGGGGTCATTCTTAAAGAATTGGGACAAAACTTACGATTTAGTGTAAAGAGCGAGGTATTAACGAGGGTACAAACCCCCTCGTATACATAATAAAAATATAAGGTTATGAAAGTTTGTTACGTAAGTTAATTCTTAAGTTACGTATATTTTTTACTAATAAAAACATTCGTTAAAAATTAAAAGTTCTAGTTGCCTTTTTAAGTAACCGAAAAATTGGAGGGCAACTAGGCCTCCTTCTCCACCCCTTATTTCTCAAAATCGTCTGATCAAAACTAAGAGAAAGCCATTTAGCCAAAAAAAAAGAATTAATATACAAATTTCATTTTAATAATTTATGTGCGGAGAGCCAAAATCAAACATGCATTAATTCAAAAACGATCAGAAATTAAATAAAAAAAAACTAATTTTTTTGCTCAAAGTATGGAGCGACATTAAATCTTAAAACGAACAGAATTTACTCCGTATATGAAATGGGTTGTCCCCTCCGCAATTCCTCGCTCTTTACGCTAGAGTTTGACTCTTTGCCACAATTCTACTTTTTTAATACAATTAAAAGCTTTAGCGTAAAGAGCGAGGAATTGCAGAGGGGACAACCCATTTCATATACGGAGTAATTTCTGTTCGTTTTAAGTTTTAATGTCGCTCCTTACTTTCAGCTGAAAAAATTAGTTTTTTTTATTTAATTTAATGAAAAGGTGACCGTAAAAGCTCTGGAGGAAGCTGATGTCATTTTAAAATGGAAGCTCCATTTTCCTTTTCTTAACAGCCAAAAGGGATCGGAAGGCAAATAGCTCCCCCTATAGCATCTTTTCCCAAATGCATTCGATATAACCTTTTAGATAGCCGTATTGTTCAAAATAGTCCTAATATCAAGAAACAATGCCTTCGGGGCTCACAAATTCTCCAGAGTCTGGGGCAAAGTTTGGTCAATGTTGGTATTACCTGAACAGTTGTTTTGGGTCATGAAACTATTGTTAATAGATGCATTTTAACTATTTGAACATCTTTTCTCTCTTGCGAAACTACCGCAAACTGACCGTTATGGAGTTATTCCGGCCCAAATATTCTTGTATTTACACATATAGAATTGCAATCATTTCCGTTTTTGTTGATCGGATATTCGAATCTGTTCGCGAATCTGTAATAGTTTAGAAACACATTTGGGCTATATATCTGTACATTAGGGGGGAGGGGTAAAGCATAGCATACATTAAATACGTAAACTAACCATTGCTGTATTTAATATATGCTATGCTTCCCCCCCCCCTAATGTGCAAATATATAGTAACTCCATAACGGTGAGTTTGCGGTAGTTTTGCAAGAGAGAAAAGATGTTCAAAAAATCAAAATGCATCTATTCAAAATAGTTTCATGACCCAAAACAATTGTTCAGGTAATACCAACACTGACCCAAAGTTTTAAGTTATGCTTAAGGGGCATGCCAGGTTTTTATGGTAGCGGTGGTCATATAAACTTTGGAGGAAGCTTAATTTATTTGAAATTGTATGCTGAGAAGAAAAGCGATTTTGAAAGAAAATGAGGCGAGGGAGGGGGCCTAGCTGCTGTCCAAGTTTTTGGTCACTTAACTAAGCCACTATAACTTTTAGCTTTCGTTCGAATGAGCCCTCTCACGTTATTTTTGGACCATTGGGTCAATGTGATCACCCATGGGAAAAAAAACAAACAAACAAATTAACACGCATCCGTGATCTTTCTTCTTGCAGAAAATTCGAAATTTCACATTTTTTCAGATAGGCGCTTCAAACTTCTATAGTATGGTTATCTGATACGCTCAATCTGATGCTGTAATTTTCATTAAAATTCTATGACTTCTGAGGGGTGTCTCCTCCTTTTTTCAATCAGGCGAATTGTCTAAGGCTTACAACCTTTGATGGATAAGATGAAACTGATTGAAACTTATATATTTGAAACCAGAATAAAACTTCGATTCTTTTGATATATCTATTGTTATAGAACGTTTTTTTATGTTTTGGTTAATACTGAGCCGCGTTGCTCCTTACTAAGTTCGCTACCACGAACTGTTTGAGAAGACAAGCGCTAACTTACTGCTTCTGGAATTAATTAAATAAAATAAAAACAAGTTTTTTAACTGCAAGTAAAGGGTGACATTAAAACTGAAAACGAACAGAAATTATTCCATACATGAAAGGGGTTGTCCCCTCCTCAACACCACGCTCTTTACGCCAAAGTTTAACTCTTTGTTAGGACTCTACTTATTAAAACAATAAATCTAATTATCTGATTACTCAAGAAGTTTTTATCTATTTTATAATGAGCTAAAATAGACTTCCATTGCCAGTCAAGGATCTTGAGTCTTCCCTCTTGAAACATCACTGAATGAAATTTTTTTTTTGTTTTGTTTTTGTTTTTGTAAAGGGGGCTATATTTGGTTTGATATTGACTAAAGAAGGACAACTTTTGAAATTAAAAATTGAAAAAGAATATTATGAATGAAAAATATACTTCTTTTTCTACTTTTTGGCTGTAAACAGAATTTTTAAACTGTGGTTTATTCGACGTAGTAGAGATAATAATTCTATAAAAACTACTATTTGTTATATGTGATGAGAATTTCTTTAAATGTGTTTCAATATATTTAGAATGAACCTCAAACTTTTTATTTCATCCATGGATTTTGTACAAATAAATCCCACACAATAAAATCTCAATACAATTTAACCCTTGAGTAATTCAACTGAAATTAAAAAACTCATTTACGAAAATATCAATATCATACATTTTTTACTGAAAAAATTTCCGTAAAACTTGTTCACGCATTTCGTCAAAGAAGTTCTGCCAGAAGGACACATTGTATCTGTCAAACAGTTCGTGGTAGCGAACTGTAGTAAGGAGCGACCCGGCTCAATAGTAACCGAAACTCTAAAAAATGGAATTTTGATACCAATAGTTGCATCAAAAGAATTGCATTTTAATGTTGATTTTAAATATACAAGTTTCATCAGTTATACCCATCAAAAGCTATGAGCCTGAGAAAATTTGCCTCATTTTAGAAAATAGGGGAAACACCCCCTAAAAGTCATACAATCGTAACAAAAATCACACCATCAGATTCAGCGTATCAGAGAACCTTTTTGTAGAAGTTTCAAGCTCTATCTACAAAAATGTGGAATTTCGCTTTTTTTGCCAGAAGACAGATTACGGATGCGTGTCTATTTTTTTTTTCCCAGGGGTGATCGTATCGACTGAGTGGTCCTAGAGTCTTGCGAGAGGGCTCATTCTAACGGAAATTAAAAGTTCTAGTGCTCTTTTTAAGTGACAAAAAATTGGAGGGCAACTAGGCCCCCTCCCACGCTCATTTTTTCCCAAAGTCACCAGATCAAAATTATGAGATAGCCATTTTATTCACCATAGTCGAAAAACCTAATAACTATGTCTTTAGGGACAACTTACTCCCCCGCAGTCCCCGTGGGAGGGGCTGCAAGTTGAAAACTTTGACCTGTGTTAACATATAGTAATGGTTACTGGGAAGTGTACAGACGTTTTCAGGAGGATTTTTTGGTTTATGAGGGAGAGTTGAGGGGGGGGTTACGTGGTAGGATATTTCCATGGAGAGACTTCTCATGGAGGAAGAGAATTTCAATGAAGGGGGCGCAGGATTTTCTAGCTTTATTTGAAAAAAAACAATGAATAAAATAAATATGAAAAGTTTATTCTACTGAAAGTAAGGAGCAGCATTAAAACTTAAAATGAACAAAAATTATTACGCATATCGGGGGTTTACCTAATCGTTATACCTAACTCTTTACGCTAAAATATTTTTAGTAATTTCAACTATTTATTCTACAGCCTTTGTGATTCAGAGGTCATTCTTAAGGAATTGGGACACAATCTAAGCTTTAGTGTAAAGAGCGAGGTATCGACGAGGGTTCAACCCCCTCATATACGCAATAAAAACATACAAATATAGAAGTTCGTTACGTAAGTTAATTCGTAAGTTACGTATATTTTTTACCAATGAAAACGTTTGTAAAAAATTAAAAGTTCCAGTTTTTTTTTTTTTAAGTAATCAAAAACTTGGAAGGCAACTAGGCCTCCTCCCACGCTTCTTTTTTCTCAAAATCATCCGATTAATTGAAATTAATTAATATGCAAATTTCATTCTAATTATTTATCTGCGGAGATCCAAGATCGAAACATGCATTAATTCACAAACGTCCAGAAATTAAATAAAAAAAAAGTTTTTGTAACGAAAAGTAAGGAGCGACATTAAAACTTAAAACGAACAGAAATTACTCCGTATATGAAAGGGGCTTTTCCTCCTCAACGCCCCGCTCTTTACGCTAAAGTTTCTTAAAGTTAAAAAGTAAAGTTAAGAGAAAGGGTCAAACTTTTGCGTAAAGAGCGAGGCGTTGAGGAGGAAAAATTCCTTTCATGTACGGAGTAATTTCTGTTCGTTTTAAGTTTTATTGTCACTCCTTACTTTCCGTTACAAAAACTTTTTTTTTTTTATTTAATACGTTCTAACTTCATTGCATCTTTGATCGCAACCGCCTAAAGAAAATAACAAAGAAAAAGTACGTTCTGCTACTGTTGTGCCCCAGAGAGCAAAAGTACCTTAGCGTATAGATTCTGGTTTTCCAGAGGCTGATATGGTGTTAGGGAATCTTCCTACTCTTTCCTTGTAAAACATTACCCACTATTGTACAAGAGAAACTTTTCAATGATAAAATAGCTATGCCAGAAGGTCGTAACGTTTATGTACCTTCAAATTTCATTGCATTTTTGCATCACACCTAAAAACGAGTAGCGATCCAGCACGCTCTCAATCTGTTGCATCCCAGAAAGCTTGACTTCGCTTTACAAGTTCTAGTTTCTCAAAGGTTGACATGGTGTAAAAGAGCAAATTGCTTTCATATTAAGACAGCAAGTTCCCATGAAATCGTATTATACCTTCCTTGTAAAACGTTACCCACCATTGTACTAGAGAGGGATTCATTTCACTGCTTAGCAATTTACGATTAGCACCACCACACTCGCAGCAGCTATTAGCTAATCATCTGACATCGATTCGAAGGTGAAATACGACTCTAGTCCATTTCGACAAATTAAATCCATGCTGTCGGACAATACAAAAGAGGATTACGTCGTGTTCAACCGTGACTTTATGTAGGAAGCCCTTGTGAATAGAAACTGACTGTCACAGTGAATAAAGAGCGTGAGAATTTATGAATTTAGAACCCTTTTTTTAGTTAATACTGTAAAAAATGATTTTGACATTTGAGAAAAAAATTGGGGAGATTAACTATGCTTTATTAAATCAAGAATACTGTATAACTTCAGTGATATGGGAATATTCTGTTCGTGGCACTATGAAGGGGTTACTCATTCTTTTATATCAAAACTTTTATATCATTCGATGTCTTAGAATCGGCTTTATCCTTCTACGATATTACATTTTTGAAATTCGCTTCTCATTGTTCGATCTTGACATTCTCTTTTTAAAATCTTAAAAAATGATTTTGACATTCGAGAAGCAAAATAGGAAGATTAACTATACTTTATTAAATCAAGAATACTGTATAACTTCAGTGAAATGGGAATATTCTTTTCGTGACACTATGGAGGGGTGACTCACTTTCCATATCTCACCTAAGTCTGAGCAACATGTATGTTGTACAGTTCTGTTACACGTGGTGCAGTTTTACCACTCATGGCTTGGAACTATAATGCTTGGAACAGTTTCATTTCACTTGGTGCACTTTTGCCACACTTGGCATGCACCACCAATTGCACGTGGTTTCTGAAAGTCGGTGAACCTCGGTAGCTGTATAAGTTGAAGAAATAGCTGATGATGTCGTCACGCGGGTTTTGGCATACACCGTTTTTGTTTTTTTGTTTTTTAAGGAAATAATCTTCTAGTTAACACAACACCCGAATTTTCTTTTGGTGCTAACTTCCAGCACAAGTCTTATAAAACAACAAATCACAGATTTAGTTGCTGTGTTCCTCTTTCAAGTTACTTTTGTTACTTTTAGTTACTTTAGTTTATCTTATTGAATTACTTCTTGATGCAGGATTTCTGCGTTAATTTTTCTTTGCTGTCTTGTTGGTTCTTTTCTAGATAATCAAATAAAAAACAAGTTCTTCCAACTGAAAGTAAGGAGCAACACTAAAACGTAAAACAAAGAAAAATTATTACGTATATAAAGGGGTTTGCCCCCTCGTCAATACCTCGCTCTTTACACTAAAGTTCGAATTTCGCTCCAATTCTAAAAGAATGACCACTGATTCACAAAGGCGGTTTAAATAGAATAAATAGCTCTTTTGAAAGTACTAAAAAAAAATTAGTGTAAAGAGTGAAATATTGACGAGGTGGCAAACCCACTCATATACGGAATAATTTCCGTTAGTTCTGAGTTTTAATGTTGCTCCTTACTTTCATTTGAAAAACTTGTTTTTTGTATAATTTCTAATCGTTTTTTCTTTAGATAATGCTGGGAAATCTGGCGCCCCTTCATAGAAAAATCCCTTTCCCAATGACAAATTCCTCCATGAAAAGGTCTTCCCACGTAACACGTACTATTCTTGCAGATACAAGCTTCAAACGTCAGCGGTAGAGTTCTTTGATAAGCTGAATCTGATGGCTGAACTTTCATTAAGATTCTACGACTTTTAGGGGTTTTCCCCCTTTTTTTTCGAAAATAAGGCAAACTTTCTCAGCTTGTAACTGTTGATGGGTAAGGCTAAACTTGATAAAACTTATGTATTTCAAATAAGCATAAAATTCCAATTCCTTCCATGTATCTATTGGGGTTAAAATTCCGTTTTTTAGAGTTTTGGTTACTATTGAGCAGAGTCATTTATTACTTACAGTTTGCTACAACGAACTGTTGAATTAAGTAATTATGTATACTTTTTATTTTCACAAATAATAGAAAAGTGGAATCAAACGTAATCAAAAGCAACTCTAAAAGTTGTTTGAATATTTGCGAGAACAAAAGAGAACAAAAGAGAATTTGAAAAATATTGTTGGTCGGCTTGATTAGACTTTCCACCTGATAAACCTGCTTTTGCACTCATTGAGTTTTTATTTTACTTCACAGAGGAAATTTTCCACAAATTCAATATATTCTAATAGCTTATTCATGCTCTATTTTCCCTGCAAAGAAAGCGAACTACGGCCCATAGTAACCAGAAGTTTAAAAATAGGTTTTAATTTTTTTTTTCTTCCATTGACCATACTGCCTTTCTTTAACGAAACGAATAAGAGTTTCAATAGGGATAAGTCCTTTAATAAACAGTGAAAAAACAAATACAAGTACAATACCATAATACTTTAGTATTTCTGCAGATGGTGAAGACCGACTGTGTCTTAAAAATATTCAGAACTTTTGTATTTGTTTTTTCACTGACTAGTAAAGGACTTTTCCCTATTGAAACTATTATTTGTTAAGGTTAAAAAAAATGTGTCTTGTTAGAAAAAAATTCTATAGAAGCTGAGTTAGGAATTGTAATCATTATTATGATTCATCTAAGCAGTAAAAGTTTATGGTGAAAACAAGTTTATGGGAATTTAAAAAAAAGCGTGAAACCCCTCAAAATGGTATCTAAACAACATGGAAAACACCATTGGAATCACCGTCTTTGGAAACCCTATATAGGAGAGTTACAATCTCCCATCTTTGCCAACAGGTTTTCACCCATGGTTCATCTGCAAGGTATTAATATTTCGATTTAAGACGAAAATTTTTGTATCATTCGATGTCTTAGAATCGGCTTTATCCTTTTACAGTATGGCATTTTTGAAATTCGCTTCTCATTGTTAAATTTTTTTGCATTCTATTTTTCTAGATTAAAAAATACACTGAAAAAAATGCAAAAATTAGCTATTTTGTTGAACTAATTAAGAAAGTTTAGGAACTCTATGAAAACGTTAAAGTAATGCCATAATATTCGCTCGACAGATTGATAAAGGTCTTTAAAATGCAGTAGTACACATTTACGAGAACAAACACAATAAATCCAGTTACACCTACTTTCTTTTGGCGTTAGCTATTAGGAATGTCGGCTAGGCTCCCAGAATGTTTTTTTCTAGGCTGGAAAATGTAAAAGATCTGGGATGGGGGACAGAGAAGTTTTTCCTGCCTGGAAAATTTTTATATTATTAAATTCTTTGCAATTTCATAGCTTTTGAGTCTTACTAATTTTCTTGGAGGGGAAAAGGGAAAAGGGGAGTGCAAACTCCTCCAGCTGAAAAACACATGTAATGATACTTGGCGTCGTTTTGTATTTTATAGACTTAAAAGAGCTTCAGTCAAATTTCTTAAAATTTCGGAGTTTTAAATGTCAAAATTCTTTTTATTTTCCCCATCTTCTTCATTTAAGTCACTTTGTTTATCTTGTAATCTCTTGTTTTTCCTTTTTATCTATATCTTAAATAAATAAAAACCAAAATTAAATAATAAAGTTTTTAAAAACTCTAATTAATAATGGCGGAAAGTGTGTGCCTTTAATACAGTTAAATAAAGAAAAACTAATTTTTTTAGCTGAAAGTAAGGAGCGACATTAAAACTTAAAACGAACAGAAATTACTCCGTATATGAAATGAGTTGTCCCCTCCGAAATCCCTCGCTCTTTACGCTTAAGCTTTTAATTGTTTTAAAAAGTAGAATTGTGGCAAAGAGTCAAACTTTAGCGTAAAGAGTGAGGGATTGCGGAGGGGACAACTCATTTCATATACGGAGTAATTTTTGTTTTGTAATCTCCGTAATTTCAAATTACGGAGTGATTTGTACGGAGTAATCGTAAGTTTTGTCCCAATTCTTTAAGAATGACCCCTGAATCAGAAAGGCCGTAGAATAAATAGTTGAAATTACTAAAAATAATTTAGCATAAAGAGCAGGGTATTTATCTCCTCCTAAATACCTCGCTCTTTATGCTAAAGTATTTTTAGAACCCCTCATATGCGTAATAATCTCCGTTCGTTTTAAGTTTCAATGCTACTTCTTCCTTTCATTTGAAAAAACGTTTTCATGTTTATTTTTCATTGTTTTCTTATAGTAATGCTAGAGAATCCTGCGCCCTTGTCATTGAATTTTTCTTCCTCCATGACAGATTCCTCCAAAGACAGATCCTCCAACATAGCCCCCTCTCCTCAGCCCCACCCCCAAACAAAATAAAATCCCCCTGAAAACGTCTGTACACTTCCCAATAACCATTACTATATGTAAACACTGGTCAAAGTTTGTAACTTGCAGCCCCTCCCCCAGGGATTGTGGGGGAGTAAGTCATCCCCAAAGACATAGATATTATGATTTTCGACTATGCCGAATAAAATGGCTATCTCAAAATTTTGATCCGTTGACTTTGGGAAAAAATGAGCGTGGGAGGGGGCCTAGATGCCCTCCAATTTTTTGGTCACTTAAAAAGGGAACTAGAACTTTTCATTTCCGCTAGAATGAGCCCTCTTGCAACATTCAAGGACCACTTGGTCGATACGATGACCCCTGGTAAAAAAAAAAAAAAAAAAACAAACAAATAAACACGCACCCGTGATTTGTCGTCTGGCAAAAAATACAAAATTCCACATTTTTGTAGATAAGAGCTTGAGACTTCTACAGTAGGGTTCTCTGATACGCTGAATCTGATGGTGTCATTTTCGTTAAGATCCTACACCTTTTAGGGGGTGTTTCCCCCTATTTTCCTAAATAAGGGAAATTTTCTCAGGCTCTTAACTTTGAATGGATAAGACTAAACTTGATGAAACTTATATATTTAAAATCAGTATTAAAATGCGATTCTTTTGAGGTAGCTATTGATTATCAAAATTCAATCTTTTAGAGTTTTAGTTACTATTGAGCCGGGTCGCTCCTTACTACAGTTCGTTACCACCAACTGTTTGATTTGATAAACTAAAACCAATTTTTTATAATTAAAATTAAAATTGAATAATAAATTATTAAAAAACTGTAACTAAATATTGCCTTACCCAGAAGGTTAAAAAAATAACGTCTTTAATGTCTTTTCTAAAATAAAAAGCCTAAAAAATTTCAAAAAGGTTTTTATCCCAATAGGCACTAAGAAATGAAAAAGAAATTGAAAAAAAAAAGAAATTCGAAAATTTACAACACTAATGTGAACATAAAACTATATCGCCATAATTATCAGTCAGTGCAAATAGGCTTATATATCAAGACTGACCAAGTTTTTATTTCTCCCCACAAGATCTACTTTTTCAGGGCATTGACATCCCAGCTGGATCACAAGAAGAGGGAACTGGTGAGCCAATAAAGAAAGAAAAATGCATTGAACCTAGACCTCCCTCCTTACTTTCCAAAGAAACGGTCTTGGGTGAAGTACCCAGGGGGCAGCGTAGAGAGGGAGCGTTGCAGAGCTCAATGGCCTAATTCCCACCTTTAATCATTTAATCAAAAATAATTTCATATATTTTAATTAAAATAAAATGCAAGACACCTATAATTAAACTAAAGAGTCAGCAATGTGAGGGGTTTGGAGGGGTCAGTGAATAACTTTGTTCCTTGAATCATATACATTCAAAATTATCTCATGATTTTGGTGCAACATACATGATGACAAATAACTTGCAAAATACTTGATTCTTCGCTAAAGATTAAATAAGAAAAACAAGCCTTTTTTTTTACTGAAAGTAAGGAGCAAAATTAAAATTTAAAACGAACAGAAATTATTCCGTGTATGAAATGGGGTTTCCCCTCCTCAATACCCCACTCTTTACGCTGAAGTTTGACTCTTTCTCACAACTCTTCTTTTTAAAACAATAAAACACTTTAGCGTAAAGAGCGGGTTATTGAGGTGGGAGACAGCCCTTTCGTATACGGAATAATTTCTGTTCGTTTCTTTCTTCAATGTTGCTCCTTACTTTCAGTTAAAAAAACGTATTTTTTATTTAATTTCTAAACGTTTTTGAATTAATGAAGGTTTTGATTTTGGCTCAACGCACGTGATTTTTTGCCTAAATTGCTTTCTCAAAGTTTTGATCGGACGGTTTTGATAAAAAAAAGGGACCGGGAAGGGGGCTTAGTTGCCCTCCATTTTTTTTTTTTTTTGTCACTTAAAAAGGCCACTAGAACTTCTCATTTTATTTATGAACGTTTTTATTAGTAATGAATATACGATTACAAAATACACTATGGTAACGAACTTCTATATTCGCATATTTTCATTACGTATATGAGGGGTTTCGCTCCCTCGTCAATACCTCGCTCTCTACATCTAAGTTTTATTTTGCTCCAAGATAATTTCTTAAACCTCATTGGCTTGCCATAACATAAGGAAAGAAAACGATCAATAAGCTTTAAAAGCCAAATGAAAATACTGAAGAAAAACAGAAAATGAACATTTCGAGAGAACAAATGTCTCTCTTCTTCAACGCGAACAAAATAATATGATCAAGGAAAAACAAAAAAAAACATGCACGGAAAGTACAACAGAACCAATGGAAAAAACCGCAAAAAAATTAAATAAAATACAATAAAAGACCAAAAATAAAAAAAAATTAAAATCAAATATCTAACAACAATGATATGAGCTATTCGCCAATATCCACGATTTGCACAAAATCCAAATAAATATGAACCGCCATCAACAGATACTAACGAACAACTCAAAATATTCGTTTTCTGTTTTTCTTCAGGAATTTCATTTGGCTTTTAAAAACTATAATTAATTTAAGATTAATAAATTAATTGGGAAATGTTAATTTAGTAAAATTTATTTGTGTAGTGTCGTTGGACAATACTATGTCTGCAGCTTTCCAACATAATCAAAATGCGGGCAGTGAGTGAAATTTTGAGGAGGAGATTCGTAAAAGATTTTTTTCTGACAGGATAAAGCTACACAAAAGTGTTGAAATTAGCTTCAAGGTTTGAAATAAAGAAAAATTCTCAGATCAAACAGTTCGTGACAACGAACTGTACTAAAGAGCGACCCGGCTCAATAGCAACCAAAACTCTAAAAAAAGGAATTTTGATACCGATAGTTACATCAAAAGAATTGCATTTTAATGCTGATTTTAAATATATAAGTTTCATCAAGTTTTAGTCCTACCCATCAAAAGTTAAGAGCCTGAGAAAATTTGCCCTATTTTAGAGAATAGGAGGAAACATCCCCTAAAAATCATAGAATCTTAACGAAATTCACGCCATCAGATTCAGCGTATCAGAGAACCCTACAATACAAGTTCCAAGATCCTATCTACCAAAATGTGGAATTTTGTATTTTTTACCAGAAGACAAATCACGGATGCGTGTTTATTTGTTTTTTGTTTTTTTTTTTCTTTATTTCTTTTTCCCAGGGGTGATTGTATCGACCCAGTGGTCCTAGAATTTTGCGAAAGTGCTCATTTGAAAGAAAATGAAAAGTTCTAGTGCCCTTTTTAAGTGACCAAAAAATTTAAGGGCACCTAGGCCCCCTCCCACTCTTTTTTTCCCAAAGTCGTCGGATCAAAATTCTGAGATAGCCATTTTATTCAGCATAGTCGAAAAACCTTACAACTATATCCTTGGGGACGACTTACTCTCCCACAGTCCCCGTGGGAGGGGCTGCAAGTTACTAACTTTGACCAGTGTTTGCATATAGTAATGGTTATTGGAAAGTGTACAGATATTTTCAAGGGTATTGTTTGGTTGGGTGGAGGGGTTGAGAAGAGGGGTTATGTGGGGGAAACTTTCCACGGAGGAATTTGTCATGGGGGAAGAAGATTTCCATGAAGGGGGCGTAGCATTTTCTAGCATTATTAAAAAAAAACAATGAAAAAATTAATATGAAAAAGTTTTTTTCAACTGAAAGTAAGGAGTAGCATGAAAACTTAAAACGAACAGAAATTATTATGCATATAAGGGGTTCACCTCCTCCTAATACCTCACTCTTTACGCTAAAGTATTTTTAGTAATTTCAACTATTTATTCTACGGCTTTTGTGATTCAGGGGACAAAATTTAGGCTTTAGTGTATAGAGTGAGGTATTGACGAGTGGGCGAACCCTCTCATATACGTAATAAAAACATACGAATATAGAAGTTTGTTCCGTAAGCTAATTAGTAAGTTACATATATCTTTTACTAATGAAAACGTTCGTAAGAAATCTAAAGTTCTAGTTGCCTTTTTAAGTACCCAAGAAATAGGAGGGCAACTGAGCCTCCCCCCTCCTTTTTTTCTCAATATCCTTCGATCAAAACTATGGGAAAGCCATTTAGCCAAATAAATAAATATGAAAATTTCGCTTCAATTATTCATCTGCGGAGAGCAGAAATCAAAACATAGATTAACAAAAAAGCTTTCAGAAATTAAATAAAAAAACAAGTTTTTCTTTAATTGGAAGTAAGGAGCGACATTAAAACTTAAAACGAGCAGAAATTACTCCATATATGAAAGGGGCTGTTCCCTCTTCAACGCCCTGCTCTTTACGCTAAAGTTTTTACTGTTTTAAAAAGTAAAGTTGAGAGATAGAATCAAACTTTAGCGTAAAAAGCTGGACGTTGAAGAGGGAACAGCCCCTTTCATATACGGAGTAATTTCTGCTCGTTTTAAGTTTTAATGTCGTTCCTTACTTTCAGTTAAAAAAAAAAATTTATATATATTTAATAAGTACCAAGGGCCTAAAAAGAAAACTTTTTTAGACCCTGGACCCATCTTATGTCTATTTATATAAAAAACCATGATGTTTACAATTTTGTTGCAAAATTATGAAGTTTTAGGAAAACCTCCTATTTTGTCAGTGCTGTCACGTTGAACCACAAAATAAATAAGCAAAATTAATTAGTTAAATCTTTTAGTTAAATTTTAAAGTTAAATTTAAAGATAAATTACAAAACTAATTAATTAATTTGACAATGTTTATTGTTGTAACAATTAACCTTATTTCAATTATGTAAATAAAAAATAATTTATCTGTAAAAAATTTACTTTGTATTTTGTTTTGTCACTGGCAAATCTTAATTTGCCAGTGTTAATTAATAATCTTAATTATTAATTAATTTTAATAATTGATCCAAAATACAAAGTCTTTTATTCCTTACGTTCGTTCACCTACTTTGATGTTTTGTTTGATTTTCTTTTCTTTATTTTCCGACTGGAAAAGCTGGCCTTGCTTTACACGGGCTTGCTTGAGCATAATTTCGGACTTTGCGCCATTTCATGTTTTTTTTTACCATATTAGATTGCTCTGTTTTTTTTCTTATTTAATGATAAAGATTTCCTTTACTGTTTCCATATTCCATTTATTTTAATATTTCGGTTATCATGGGCTAGAATTTGTTCTTTCCTCTTAAGATTCTATGATAACTTCAATTAAACAGCTCTGTAATAGAATTCCATTCATTAATGAATGGAATTAATTAAACAGCATCAGCAATAGAATTCCCAAAGACAAGTAAACCTTCAAATGAAACGTGTCATATGTTTTTAATCAAAATTTTGACGATTTTTCACCCGCATTTTCCTTTTTTTGCATTACGCCCTCGCTAATGTCATTAGCTGCATCACTGTATGTGTTGGTTTTTTATTAAAAATTGAGGCCCTAATTATTCTCAATTATTTAAGATATATAGGGCTGCATAGGTTTGCACATAACCAAGCCGAACAATCAGATTTTATTTCCACTGTCCTGGGTACTTTAACAATGTTGTGCAAATATGTAGTCAAAATTAACATGTCACCAAAGTAAAGATTTCACCTCTGTCGCCTTTATTGAACCATCAGGATTATTAAATTGGTTGACAGTTCTTTTGTGAAGCCAGGATCCATTGTATCCTGCATTTTTCAATATAACATCAGCAGCTGGTTGCTGATTTTACTAGCACAAGGAGGCATGAGTAGGAACTGACGCTAATCAGATTTAATAAAAGAGGATGATTCGCCACTTTATTGAATAAATGGCTAGAAGTGACATACCTCCTGGGTTCTTGTCCTCAAAATTGAGAGAATAAAGTTTACAAGCATGAGGGAAAGTCTGCAAGTCCCCCTCTTATGATGAACAGACGAGGCAATTCAATTGAGATGAAATTCAATTATTAACATTCTAGAGATGTACAATGTGCTATCATTCCGCTTTTTAATTAATTTTTTTGTATAAGATTGTGCTCTTTATTTTAGACTCCCCCTAATTTACAATTGTATAAACAGGGAAACTGTTATAAACGAAAAATGTCCAAGGAGAGGGAAAAATACGGTAAATTCCTTAAACTTTTTTGAGGCAAATTAAGTTTGAACCCTTTAGACAATTTAACCGGATTCTTGTCTAAAACTGTGAGAGTTATATTTGAATGTATAAGGCAGATTCTGCATTACCTATTCCCTCTCTTAAAATGAACATACGAGACAATTAAGTTGAGATGAACTTTAATTATTAATATTTAGCAACATTCAATATGGCAAGACACCATTATTTGAATATTTTTTGTAAAAGTTCGTGACCCTCTTTATTTTAAATTTTTCCTAAATCATTGTAGCAAAATCGATCAAATTATTGTATGAATATACGTCCCATGAGAGGAGGGGGGTAAAATCCTTATACTTTTGTGAGACTCGTAACTCACGCAGACCAAGGAACTATCTCTTCATGAAAATGAGAGTGAAAATTTGTATCTCTTCCATATTTACATGAAATTATTTTGGAAAAGTTGATGTTAGAATTCTGAATTTAGATTTTTTTTTCTATTTAATTTCTAGTTTCCAAGTCTCTTATTTTGAACAAATAATAATACAAAAAGAAAGGAAATATACCTTGCTATATTATAAACTGGAAATAATTACGTAGTTGTCATCTCACATCAGTTATTCTTGGAATCCTTTTTGCTCTTCTATTTTCCTGGAAAAGCTATATTTTATTTCAGCCAAAATAGATGTACCTTTATTTTTTATGAACAGAAGCCTCCATTAGTATTCGAAAAAGGAAATTCTTTTTATTTGTGTACTTTTGATTAAGCGGATTGGCGGCATTCTGTTTAAAAAAAGGCCCAAACGTCTAAGCTAAACTTATTGGACTTACTGAGCTATATGTTATAGCTTTTATCACCTAACAAAAAGATATATTCTCTCATTTTTCATACTATGTTATTTTTATTAATACCAAAAATGCCTATTCCGAAATACAGATTTCTTCTTTCTTTCTAAAACTGTTAATCAAACAGTTCGTGGTAACGAACTGTAGTAAGGAGCGACCCGACTCAATAGTAACCAAAACTCTAAAATATGGAATTTTTATACCAATAGCTATATCAAAAGAATTGAATTTCAATGCTTATTTTAAATATATAAGTTTCATTAAGTTTAAGCTTACCCATCAAACGTTACGAGCCTGAGAAAATTTGCCATATTTTAGAAAATAGGGGGAAACAACCCTTAAAAGTCATAGAATCTTAACAAAAATCACACCATCAGATTCAGCGTATCAGAGAACCCTATTGTAGAAGTTTCAAGCTCCGATCTACAAAAATGTGGAATTTTGTATTTTTTGCCAGAAGGCGATCACGGATGCGTGTTTATTTGTTTTTTTTGGGTTTTTTTTCCAGGGGTGATCGTATCGACCCAGTGGTCCTAGAATCTTGCAAGAGGGCTCATTCTTATATAAATGAAAAGTTCTAGTGCCCTTTTTAAGTGACCTAAAAAATTGGAGGCACCTAGGCCCCCTCCCAGGCTAATTATTTTCCCAAAGTCACCGGATCAAAATTCTGAGATAGCCATTTATTCAGCGTAGTCAAAAACCTTATAACTATGTCTTTGAGGACGACTTACTCCCCCACAGTCCCTGTCACAGGGGCCACAAGTTACAAACTTTGACCAGTGCTTACATATAGTATTGGTTATTTGGAAGAGTACAGACGTTTTCTGGGGGATTTTTAGGTTGAGGGAGGGGGTTGAGGAGAGAGGAATATGTTGGGGGAACTTTTCTTGGAGGAATTACGTGTATGATGGGCTAACCTCCTCCTAATACCTCGCTCTTTATGCTAAAGTATTTTTAGTAATTCCAACTATTTATTCTACGGCTTTTGTGATTCAGGGGTCATTCTTAAAAAATTGGGACAAGATTTAAGCCTTAGTGTAAAGAGCGAGGTACTGACGAGGCGGTGAATCCCTTCATATACGTAGTAAAAACATGAGAATACAGAAGTTCGTTACGTAAGTTAATTTGTAAGTTACGTATATCTTTGGCTAATAAACATTCGTAAAAAATTAAAAGTTCTAGTTGGCTTTTTAAGTAACCAAAAAATAGGAGGGCAACTAGGCCTCCTCTCCCGCTCCTTTTTTTCTCAAAATCATTCGATCAAAACTACGAGAAAGCGAATTAGCAAAAAAAAATATGCAAATTTCGTTTTAATTATTCATCCGCGGAAAGCCAAAATCAAAACATGCATTGATTCAAAAACGTTCAAAAATTAAATAAAAAAACAAGTTTTTATAACGGGAAGTAAGGAGCGACATTAAAACTTAAAACGAACAGAAATTACTTCGTATATGAAAGGGCTGCTTCCTCATCAACTTTGGGCTAAAGTCTTTTACTGTTTTAAAAAGTAGAATTAGGGGAAAGAGTCAAACTTTAGTGTAAAGAGCGGGCTGTTGGTGAGGAAGCAGCCCTTTCATATACGAAGTATTTTCTGTTCGTTTTAAGTTTTAATGTCGTTCCCTACTTCCCGTTTAAAAAAACTTGTTTTTTTTTATTTAATACGTTCTGAGACCATCCTGGCTATGCATGACGTATGCAAACAAGAAAGGAAATAATAAATGACAAGAGAAAAATCAAATAGGTGAAAAACGCGGATTTTGTCAGCCAGTAGCAAAGTATGGAAAACATGCAAATATTTCGACAAGGCCCTCCGCCAAGTCGTCCTCAGTGCTAAAAAAAAAATAAGAAAAAGGAAAATAAAAAAAAAACAAAGAAGAAACAAACAACAAAATCTAACCTTTTTAAGTGAACTGTACGAGAGGAAAAAAAACACTGAATCAAACAACAAAAACAAACTTGAAATCAATGAAAGAGAAGTTACCAATTAGATTGAATAAGTATCCTTTGCCGTGCAACAGATTTCGCCTGTCTACAATTTCGGTTTTCATAAGATACTAGCTGTTGGGGTGGCGCTTCGCGCCACCCCAACACCTAGTTGGTGGGGGTACTTCGCATCCCCCAAGCCTCCCCGCGCGCGTAAGTCGTTACGCGCCATATTAGTTACGCGTCATTGTAGTTGTGTCTCTATGTCCCACCTGTGAATATATATATATATATATATATATATATATATATATATATATATATATATATATATATATATATATATATATATATATATATATATATATATATATATATATGTTTTTAACTACGTAAAACTTGCGAATATACAACATTCTTTGCTGTTCCATTGTCTGTGCATATAAATAGATGGTCAGGTTTACCGACTCTTGAACATGCAACATATAATGGTCCATGGGAAAACAATCCGTATTCAGATCTATACCTCATGATTCTAATGATTGCCCTTGAGCTTTGTTGATGGTGATTGCTAATCGACCATTCCCTGTGTCACCGTCGTCATTTATATATCCCCCTGTGCCCCCCCCCCCGGCGTCCCCGTTGTAGTTGTGTCCCTGTGTCCCGGTCGTCATTTATACTCCCTGTGTCCCGGTCGTCATTTGTGTCCCGGTGTCCCAGTCTGTGATTTCTCTTTGAGTGTCCCGGGCGTCATTTATATTCCTTGTGTCCCGGTGTCCCGGTCGTCATTTGTGTCCCGGTGTCCCGGTCTGTATATACATTCGTTTTTGAATTGGTCTTATTTTTAGTTTTTAGTTTTTTACCTTTTTTTTAGTTTTTTTTTAGTTATACCTCATGATTCTAATGATTGCCCTTGAGCTTTGTTGATGGTGATTGCTAATCAAACATTCCCTGTGTCCCCGTCGTCATTTATATATCCCCCTGTGCCCCCCGGCGTCCCCGTTGTAGTTGTGTCCCTATGTCCCGGTCGTCATTTATATTCCCTGTGTCCCGGTCGTCATTTGTATCCCGGTGTCCCGGTCTGTATATACATTCGTTTTTGAAATGGTATATGATGAAATAAATTTTTGTATTTTTCCCCTTTTTTTCTTTTTAGTTTTTTTTTTTTATTTTATTTTTTAGTTTTGTTTTTCTCCTTTATTTTTCATGTTTTTTCCTTTTTTTTATTATCTTTTCTGTTTTAGTTTTTTAGCTTTTTTAGTTTTTTTATTAGTTTTTAGTTTTTTTCTTTTTAGTTTTTTTATAGTTTTTACCTTTTTTTTAGTTTTTTTAGTCTATTTCTTACTTATGTCCTGGTCGTCATTTATACTCCCTGTGTCCCGGTCGTCATTTGTGTCCCGGTGCTTTGTCGATGGTGATTGTTGTTAATCGAACATTCCTTTTGTCCCGGTCGCTTTCTCTTTGAGTGTCCCGGTCGTCATTTATATTCCCTATGTGCCGGTGTCCCGGTCGTCATTTGTGTCCCGATGTCCCGGTCTGTAATTTCGTCAGTCGAAAACATGACGTCAGTCGACACACAAATATGACGTCACTCGACAGACACACACACACACAGACAACTTATTTTTATTTAATACTAGCTGTTGGGGTGGCGCTTCGCGCCACCCCGCGCGCGTAAGTCGTTACGCGCCATATTAGTTACGCGCCATTGTAGTTGTGTCCCTATGTCCCACCTGTGAATATAGATATATATATATATATATATATATATATATATATATATATATATATATATATATATATATATATATATATATATATATATATTTTTAACTACGTAAAACTTGCGAATATACAACATTCTTTGCTGTCCCATTGTCTGTGCATATAAATAGATTGTCAGGTTTACCGACTCTTGAACATGCAACATATAAAGGTCCATGGGAAAACAATCCGTATTCAGATCTATACCTCATGATTCTAATGATTGCCCTTGAGCTTTGTTGATGGTGATTGCTAATCGACCATTCCCTGAGTCGCCATCGTCATTTATATATCCCCCTGTGCACCCCGGCGTCCCCTTTGTAGTTATGTCCCTGTGTCCCGGTCGTCATTTATATTCCCTGTGTCCCGGTCGTCATTTGTGTCCCGGTGTTCCAGTCTGTGATTTCTCTTTGAGTGTCCCGGGCGTCATTTATATTCCTTGTGTCCCGGTGTCCCGGTCGTCATTTATATCCCCCTGTGCCCCCCGGCGTCCCCATTGTAGTTGTGTCCCTGTGTCCCGGTCGTCATTTATATTCCCTGTGTCCCGGTCGTCATTTGTATCCCGGTGTCCCGGTCTGTATATACATTCGTTTTTTAGTTTTGTTTTTCTCCTTTATTTTTTTCCTTTTTTCTTTTTTTTCTTTTTTAGTTTATTTAGATTTTTAGATTTTTTAGTTTTTTTATTAGTTTTTAGTTTTTTTGTAGTTTTTACCATTTTTTTAGTTTTTTTAGTTTGTTTTTTTTTTACTTATGTCCTGGTCGTCATTTATACTCCCTGTGTCCCGGTCGTCATTTGTGTCTCGGTGCTTTGTTGATTGCTAATTTATATTATATTTATATTTATATTTTTTATATTTATTAATATTTTTTTAGTTTTCTTTTTCTCTTATTTTTCAGTTTTTTCCTTTTTTTAGTTTTTTCTTTTTTAGTTTTTAGTTTTTTTTTTTTACCTTTTTTAGTTTTTTTAGTTTTTTTAGTTTTTTAGCTTTTTTAGTTTTTTTATTAGTTTTTAGTTTTTTTTTAGTTTTTGCCTTTTTTTAGTTTTTTCAGTTTTTTTTAGTTTTTAGTTTTTTACCTTTTTTCAGTTTTTTTTAGTTTTTTAGCTTTTTTAGTTTTTTTTCTTTTTAGTTTTTTTTGTAGTTTTTACCTTTTTTAGTTTTTTTTCTTCTTTTGTATTAGTGTGAAATAATTCAGACGTCTATATTTTTTTAGTTTTCTTTTTCTCTTTTATTTTATAGTTTTTTCCTTTTTTTAGTTTTTTTCTTTTTTAGTTTTTAGTTTTTTTTAGTTTTTTACCTTTTTTTAGTTTTTTTTAGTTTTTTTAGTTTTTTAGCTTTTTTAGTTTTTTTATTAGTTTTTATTTTTTTTGTAGTTTTTGCCTTTTTTATTTTTTTCAGTTTTTTTTTAGTTATTAGATTTTTACCTTTTTTTAGTTTTTTTTAGTTTTTTAGCTTTTTTAGTTTTTTTTGTAGTTTTTACCTTTTTTAGTTTTTTTCTTCTTTTGTATTAGTGTGAAATAATTCAGACGTCATATGCGGACAAACATGACGTCACCTGATCCACAGATCCACAGACAACTTATTTTTATATATATAGATTAATATTTTTTTAGTTTTCTTTTTCTCTTATTTTTCAGTTTTTTCCTTTTTTTTAGTTTTTTCTTTTTTAGTTTTTAGTTTTTTTTTGTTTTTTACCTTTTTTTAGTTTTTTTAGTTATTTTAGTTTTTTAGCTTTTTTAGTTTTTTTATTAGTTTTTAGTTTTTTTTTAGTTTTTGCCTTTTTTTAGTCTTTTCAGTTTTTTTTAGTTTTTAGTTTTTTACCTTTTTTTAGTTTTTTTTAGTTTTTTAGCTTTTTTAGTTTTTTTTCTTTTTAGTTTTTTTTGTAGTTTTTACCTTTTTTAGTTTTTTTTTCTTCTTTTGTATTAGTGTGAAATAATTCAGACGTCATATGCGGACAAACACGACATCACTCGACAGACAGACAGACAGACATAACCCACAAACAACTTATTTTTATATATATTTATTCATATTTTTTTAGTTTTCTTTTTCTCTTTTATTTTTCAGTTTTTTCCTTTTTTTAGTTTTTTTCTTTTTTAGTTTTTAGTTTTTTTTAGTTTTTTACCTTTTTTTAGTTTTTTTTAGTTTTTTTTAGTTTTTTAGCTTTTTTAGTTTTTTTATTAGTTTTTATTTTTTTTGTAGTTTTTGCCTTTTTTTATTTTTTTCAGTTTTTTTTTAGTTATTAGATTTTTACCTTTTTTTAGTTTTTTTTAGTTTTTTAGCTTTTTTAGTTTTTTTTCTTTTTAGTTTTTTTTGTAGTTTTTACCTTTTTTAGTTTTTTTTCTTCTTTTGTATTAGTGTGAAATAATTCAGACGTCATATGCGGACAAACATGACGTCACCTGATCCACGATCCACAGATCCACAGACAACTTATTTTTATATATATAGATATATAGATCCGGACAGGTCTAATTGGTAATTTCTCTTTCATTGATTTCAAGTTGGTTTTTGTTGTTTGATTCAGTGCCTTTTTTCCTCTCGTACAGTTCAATGAAGAAGGTTAAATTTTGTTGTTTGTTTCTTCTTTGTTTCTTTTTTTTCTTTTTCCTTTTTATTATTTTTTTTTAGCACTGAGGATGACTTGGCGGAGGGCCTTGTCGAAATATTTCCTTGTTTTTCATATTTTGCTACTGGCTGACAAAATCCTCGTTTTTCACCTATTTGATTTTTATGGCATTTGGTATTAACCAAGTGACATATAGCAATCGCAAATTCTGTCGGTCTGTCGGTCCCAGTTTTGCTACTTTAGGCACTTCCAGGTAAGCTAGGACGATGAAATTTGGCAGGCTTATCAGGGATCGGACCAGCTTAAATTAGAAATAGTCGTTTTGACCCCTGAACTCAGTTACGAATTGTTAAAAATCCTTGGATAGTTTGAAGATCTTCAGAATTCCTAACATTTCAAGAATCTTCAAAAAGAGCCCAGCATGTCTGAAATTCTAGAATTTTAGGATGCATCCTGCAAAGTGGAAATACCACCAGCCAAGTCTATTAGTTCCATCATTAATTAGGTCCCATTTCATTCTGAAGAATGTTTGAAATATCAGAAAATTGGTCTGTATTCATAATAAAAACGAATGAAAAGTGTATGTTGTTATAAACTTATAAAATTCAAGAAACATGCTTTTTATTAGATAGTCTGCGAGATAAAGGCCAAAACAGATTGAGGGGTAGGTAATTCCCAAAGTTGAAAAATAATACAGAAAAAAAATAAGTTAAAAATAGAAGATAATGCTGAAAGACTGAAAAGTGTGTGAGCAAGTAATGAAAGGCAACAAAAAGCCTACGAAGCCGTCTTTTTGCTAGTCTAAAGGCTAGTGAAATATGAAACACCTCATATAAAACTGTTTCCACAGAAACTAACTCAAGAGGTTTTATTGGAAGACTAAGGCCTAATTGCTTCCGTTCTCCAGTTATAGCTCTTAAGTTGAAAATGCAAACAATGGAAACAAACAAATATTAGACATTGAAATATGATGACGACGTTATATGTGCAGGAAAGATAAAATTATTTTATATGTAATCCCTTCGATCAGAATTTCGAAATCAAAGATGCAAATGATGCAAAGAATGCGGAAACCAGAAATCCTACTTTGTAAACTACACGGAAAAATGGACTGTGTCATTCAGTATCAGTTTGAGGCGGAACGGATAACTCAGTCGCAAATAACCAAAAACAAAAATTTCTAACAAAAAACAACTGGATTTTATTTAAATAAATACAATCCGCAGATCATCCGCAGATATCCACCCTAATGTATAGGATGATTGATTCCCTGGTTCATACAATATCGAAAGGAATAGAAATACAATGCCCGTGAGGATTGATGGGACTTGAGAAAGTAAATAAGTAAGTGAACGCTAAAGTATAAGCCTAATTGACCAGCAAAACTTAACAGAACTTAGAGAGTTTGTTCTTGGACTGTGTAATTTCGTACCAAAGTCTTAGCCACCAAAAATCACGACTTCTTCGTTCTTCCCTCGGAAAAAAGCAAAAAAAACTAACTATGTTCGGAGTCCGTAGTTTTCACCCACTATATCGATTTGTCAAATCACAGAAACTAATAGTCTTCTTCTTTTTCCGTTCGCTCTTTTAAGAAAGACAATTTTGAAAAATGTCTCAATATATACTGTCTTTCAACATGTTCGAACAATGTCCCAGTTGTCCAAGACAGAGAAAGTTTTAAAAGAAATGAGACAGCACGATCTAGACATCCTCGCCCTGTCCGAGGTACGATGGCCTGGTTCAGGCCTTGAAAAGTTGCCAAGTGGACACAGTATCATATTCAGTGGACCAGAGTCAAGCAAAGAACGCGGAGCTGCCCTGATGATGACGAGCAAAACCAGGCTATCCCTTTTAAAGTGGCATCTAGTTTCATCCAGAATTCTTACCGCTAGGTTTGCCAGCCAGCATCCAAAACTGTCTGTGGTAGTCTGTTACGCACCCACAAACGAAGCAAGCGATGATGTAAAGGAAGGATTTTACAGAACCCTGAAGTTGGTTGCCAGTGACATAGCCTGTTAGTCAGACATGACATAGCTTTTTTTGTCAGTGATTTTAATGCAGAAATGGTGACGACCGCAAATATTGCCCCCAGTCTATGGGTTGTCTTGGTCTTGGTAATCGGAACAAAAAGGGTTAGCTTCTAATAAATTTTGCGCTCCCGAATGACCTAGTTATTGATGCAAGTTTGATATCCGTGATATTCCCAAATATTCCTGCACATTTCCAGATGGCGTCACCAGAAATCAGATCGACCACTGCCTAGTGAGTTACAAATGGCGCACTAGCCTCATTGACGTACGTTCACATAGAGGATCTGATCAATTGAATACATTCCAAGTTAGGTTTTAAATGATAATGATTATTCAACATATTTTACAACAGTATTTATTATTCAAAAACTAATTATGCCAAGATGCACGTCATACTTCAACCCAATATGTTTCATTTATTTATTATTCAACAGAAAAATGAATTAGGCCAAGGCACACGTCATATTTTAATCCAATATGTTTCATTTATATTCCAGTCGAACCGTTACACTCGAACAGTCAATATTTGAAACTAGTGCAATCTTTAGATGGCTAAGCTAGGGGCTTTGTTCCCCTATATAAGGATTTATTTGCTAGGAGCTTAATTCAAAGGG
This sequence comes from Artemia franciscana, assembly GCF_032884065.1. Lineage (NCBI taxonomy): Eukaryota > Metazoa > Arthropoda > Branchiopoda > Anostraca > Artemiidae > Artemia > Artemia franciscana. The sequence continues at coordinate 56,632,154 of NC_088867.1, forward strand.
GACAGAAATGCTTTGAAGGAGTTTAGTTCATCTACACAATGGCTGAGTGCTTTAACATTGAAAAGATCTCAAAGTTTCAGGTAATGCTTGTGTAATCATGAACTAGGAGGAATAGATTAAACTTTTCAATCTAGGCTCTAAACTGCATGTTTTAGAAATACTTTCTTCACTCATCTTGTCTTTCTTTTCTATTTCTAATCCAATGGCAGGATATTTTTCAAATATTATGAAATGAAAAGCATTTCCGAGAAACCTTTGTAATATTAATCCCCTTGCTTAACATTTTAAAGTTCCTTTAGTTTCTTATTTAAAAAAAAGTTTAATTTTCTACTTATTATATATTTAGTTATTATTATTCAGCACATTGAATGATTAATGCTTATAAATCAAGATTAAGAAATTCTATAAGTTGTATCATCGTCATTACGTTAAATTTAGTGCTTAGGAACATTTGTCAATTAAGTGAGGAAAATAAATATATTTTATCATGTAAAGAGCTCTAAGTTAGAAATACTTAGGGGTGACGTTTAAGGAAAACCGTAAATTATTTAGTAGGCGCATAGGACGTAGTGAGGAAATGGTTAGAATGTGTTTGAACTTAATTTTAAGGAGCCAAATATGGAAATAAGAAATATTAGGATACAGAGAGAGATTTTTAGGAATAAGGTGGTATCAGGGATGCACTATACGTCGGAGGTTTAGGAATTCCACAAAAGTGATAAGTTATAAAGGATAAAACTTGGTTATTATAAGAGATGGCTAGGTATTAATAGAAATATGAATGGTTTTATAGTTAGAGGAGACTTAGCAATAATTTTGCTGAGAAGTTGTAGGCTGGTGAGTATGGTTTGATTGGGAGTGTACAGTGAAGATACCACGAGTACGGCTGCTTAAATCAGCTTGTTTAGATGCTATGCTATTAGAGATGAATCTCCAAGTTCATGGCCGTACCAGATAAGGAGGATTTTAAAAGATGGGGGAGTTGGTGGAGTGTGGAACAATGGATCAGGTGTTGAAAAAGAGGTTGCAAAGATGACAGATAATATTTCACGAGATCAAGATATACAGGTTTGGCAGTATGAAAAAAGGTTTTGTGATTCTTTGCGCCTCTACACTTCGCTTAAGGAGACATGGGGACAATGTTTTTTTAAGGTGAATTTTAAAAAGGGGGAATTTGAACACATAATTCAATTAACAGGGTATAGTTTACCATTTAAAGTATAAAGGAAGTATTTAGGGAGTAGGAGAGGGCAAGATAGTCCTTACTTTTGCCCGATGTGTGGAAGTATGGACGAGAGAGTGGGTCATGTGATGTATGAATGCGTGGAATTGAGTTAGTTGATAAACCAAGTCTATGGAAAGAGTAGGTTTGATGAGCGATCGTTGGTAAATGTAATAAGTGATGAATGTTTTGCAAGTATTCAAAACTTAGGATGGTTTCTCAGGTTGGTAAAGGAGTACAAAAGTATATTTTTGGGATTTATGGTATCATTTGTTTATGTTAAGTATGTTTCTTTTATGTTTATATAATTTTAATTATTGAAAACTGAATTTTTTTGGTTTTGTATTGCCATGCACTAGGACTTTTGGCACTGTAAAACCTACTTACTTAGTTTCTATAACTATAAGTATTATCAGTATTACTATATTTCATATAAATTCTGGAGATATATGCGGATTGATTCCAGTTTCTAAGGCTATACCGAAACTCAGGCTAAGATGGCATACTTTTCGGTCATCCATTTACTGCTGAAGAAAAAATACACGAAGGGGAACGGAAAAAGTCATAGGAAAAAATTTAAATAAAATTCGAAGTTCATGAAAAGCTTTGAACCGATTGGGGAAGCGACCTGGGCTATAGAACTGAGTTGCCCTGAGCTAGGTGTTGTGGTAAGTTTTTATTAGTAATATTAGTATTGATTTATTGTTCTTATATCTGTATAGTTATATTTCCTTTATAACTCGTAAATATTTCATAAACTAAACTTGAGTAGAATTTTAAGGTTTAATGTAATATTTTAAAATTAAGCGTAACGCAGATTTTTCGTTTAAATAAAATAGTTTTCTGAAGATAAATACTGGGCATGTCCTTTGCCCAGAAAGTAACCTCAGATTTTGACAACACGCTAAACTTTAAAGCTGTAAACTATTATCGTAATTTGTAACGCCTTGCGTTTTGAATGTACTTCCCATTTTCTTAAAGATATTCAATTATAAAAAGAAATTACTTCATATTTATTTTTTGTTTTTTCTTTGCTTTTCAAATGTTGGTTTCTTTCAAAAATAATTGGACTGTATTTTTTTTTCTTATTTCTTTTTTTTGTGAATTTACCCCAAAAGAAGCGTTCAAGCAAAATCGATTTGTTGAATATATCCAACAAATCGTCTGATCAATTGAAATGGTTTTTCTGATGAATGTGGTTAATTTACTTCAGGGGGAAAGATTAGTTGACATGTCTGTACACAAGCGGAACATTTAAAGAGAAATTGAAGCAATTATTTTATTATATTATTTTGTTGGAAGTATTGCAGTATGTATTGCACTCAAGTTATCGTAGGTAGCCTATTTGCATTTGATTTTACTCCTAAGAAATCTTTAAAGTTACTCCTTTTACTTTTCTTACCTTGTTGTATCATTTTGTCAAAACGAAGGATGTATTTTTCCTGAATTCCTCCAGTTTCTTTCATAAAAAGACATTTTTATTTAATTTTGATAATTTTTGGCAACTAGAGAAGGCAGTGCCCCTTCCACCTATGGTCATTTGCTGAAAATTCAAAGAAGACGGTGCTGCCGCTAAGTCTATACTTGACATTATTTGCAAACTTGTTTTTCAATCACCCCTTTGCAGAGCCTCACCAACCTTGGCTTTCCTGCAAGCGTTAATCCTATTAATGTTTTTTTGCATTTCAATGTATGAATTGCTCTGAGGGTATAGATTAGATGTAAGAAATTCTTATTTTGGTTTTGCTGGCTCTTAAAATGACCAGAAATAGCATTTATTACTTACTATGACCCACTTTGTCTACAAATTATGTACATTCTATTGCATTATTTCAACTTAAAAAAAAATTGTATTCAGGCTGTCTTAAGTCAAGTTGCAGTATGCTATATAGTATATATTTTACAGAAGAGCGGAGAAAAAAAAATGTATTTGTTTTGTTTTTACAATATATAAGGACCAGTTGTTTTGAACAATTCTTTTCCTTAGCTTTCTAAGGTGCAAAAAAAGAACACTTTTGATAATAATAGCTACATTTCCCAAATTCCTAATTGAGACGGAATAGAAAAGCAAATGAATTTGAAAAACAAACTTTAAATTTCGAAATACCTTGACAACAAAATTAAATAGGAGAAAACAAATTGAAACAATTCATAGAAATTGACTGGTTCTGAAGTGGGGGCTTGCTGGTTGAATATTCTATAAGATAAGTTACATGACTTAAATTGAATTACTACAGCAAACTAATCGTATACATCTGAGCCACTTACTCGAAAAAGCCAATACTTGATATTTTGCTACCTACAAGAGCCATCAATTCACAAAATTCAGGGGGGGTTTCATTTTTTATATGAAGATACTTAAAATAAGTATTATTCAAAATTTATTCAAGGAATATTTGTTGTTTTTTTTTTAATTTCAGGTAAAATTTTAAAAAAAATGTGAATCTTGCAGCATTCTGTATTTTAGCTTTTTTCTATTAAAAATACCAAAAAAATAGTTTTAAAATTAAACATGGCAATTTTATTCCCCGGCAATCGGCAATCGGCAATCGGCTAAAAAATTTTAGTCAAAAATTTACCGATGAATGGTTTCTTTTGGAAGAGCTGCGGTCTTCTCTTTATTTATATGCTATCTACGACAACAAATTATTTGAAAAACAAACTTTAAATTTCGAAATACCTTGCCAACAAAATTAAATAGGAGAAAACAAATTGAAACAATTCATAAAAATTGACTGGTTCTGAAGTGGGGGCTTGCTGATTGAATATTCTATAAGATAAGTTACATGACTTAAATTGAATTACTACAGCAAACTAATCGTATACATCTGAGCCACTTACTCGAAAAAGCCAATACTTGATATTTTGCTACCTACAAGAGCCATCAATTCACAAAATTCAGGGGGGGGGGGGGTTCATTTTTTATATGAAGATACTTAAAATAAGTATTATTCAAAATTTATTCAAGGAATATTTGTTGTTTTTTTTTAATTTCAGGTAAAATTTAAAAAAAAATGTGAATCTTGCAGCATTCTGTATTTTAGCTTTTTTCTATTAAAAATACCAAAAAAATAGTTTTAAAATTAAACATGGCAATTTTATTCCCCGGCAATCGGCAATCGGCTAAAAAATTTTAGTCAAAAATTTACCGATGAATGGTTTCTTTTGGAAGAGCTGCGGTCATCTCTTTATTTATATGCTATCTACGACAACAAGTTATTTGAAAAACAAACTTTAAATTTCGAAATACCTTGCCAACAAAATTAAATAGGAGAAAACAAATTGAAACAATTCATAGAAATTGACTGGTTCTGAAGTGGGGGCTTGCTGATTGAATATTCTATAAGATAAGTTACATGACTTAAATTGAATTACTACAGCAAACTAATCGTATACATCTGAGCCACTTACTCGAAAAAGCCAATACTTGATATTTTGCTACCTACAAGAGCCATCAATTCACAAAATTCAGGGGGGGTTTCATTTTTTATATGAAGATACTTAAAATAAGTATTATTCAAAATTTATTCAAGGAATATTTGTTGTTTTTTTTTTAATTTCAGGTAAAATTTAAAAAAAATGTGAATCTTGCAGCATTCTGTATTTTAGCTTTTTTCTATTAAAAATACCAAAAAAATAGTTTTAAAATTAAACATGGCAATTTTATTCCCTGGCAATCGGCAATCGGCTAAAAAATTTTAGTCAAAAATTTACCGATGAATGGTTTCTTTTAGAAGAGCTGCGGTCATCTCTTTATTTATATGCTATCTACGACAACAAATTATTTGAAAAACAAACTTTAAATTTCGAAATACCTTGCCAACAAAATTAAATAGGAGAAAACAAATTGAAACAATTCATAGAAATTGACTAGTTCTGAAGTGGGGGCTTGCTGATTGAATATTCTATAAGATAAGTTACATGACTTAAATTGAATTACTACAGCAAACTAATCGTATACATCTGAGCCACTTACTCGAAAAAGCCAATACTTGATATTTTGCTACCTACAAGAGCCATCAATTCACAAAATTCAGGGGGGGTTTCATTTTTTATATGAAGATATTTAAAATAAGTATTATTCAAAATTTATTCAAGGAATATTTGTTGTTTTTTTTAATTTCAGGTAAAATTTAAAAAAAAATGTGAATCTTGCAGCATTCTGTATTTTAGCTTTTTTCTATTAAAAATACCAAAAAAATAGTTTTAAAATTAAACATAGCAATTTTATTCCCCGGCAATCGGCAATCGGCAATCGGCTAAAAAATTTTAGTCAAAAATTTACCGATGAATGGTTTCTTTTGGAAGAGCTGCGGTCATCTCTTTATTTATATGCTATCTACGACAACAAATTATTTGAAAAACAAACTTTAAATTTCGAAATACCTTGCCAACAAAATTAAATAGGAGAAAACAAATTGAAACAATTCATAGAAATTGACTAGTTCTGAAGTGGGGGCTTGCTGATTCAATATTCTATAAGATATGTTACATGACTTAAATTGAATTACTACAGCAAACTAATCGTATACATCTGAGCCACTTACTCGAAAAAGCCAATACTTGATATTTTGCTACCTACAAGAGCCATCAATTCACAAAATTCAGGGGGGGTTTCATTTTTTATATGAAGATACTTAAAATAAGTATTATTCAAAATTTATTCAAGGAATATTTGTTGTTTTTTTTAATTTCAGGTAAAATTTAAAAAAAAATGTGAATCTTGCAGCATTCTGTATTTTAGCTTTTTTCTATTAAAAATACCAAAAAAATAGTTTTAAAATTAAACATGGCAATTTTATTCCCCGGCAATCGGCAATCGGCAATCAGCTAAAAAATTTTAGTCAAAAATTTACCGATGAATGGTTTCTTTTGGAAGAGCTGCGGTCATCTCTTTATTTATATGCTATCTACGACAACAAATTATTTGAAAAACAAACTTTAAATTTCGAAATACCTTGCCAACAAAATTAAATAGGAGAAAACAAATTGAAACAATTCATAGAAATTGACTGGTTCTGAAGTGGGGGCTTGCTGATTGAATATTCTATAAGATAAGTTACATGACTTAAATTGAATTACTACAGCAAACTAATCGTATACATCTGAGCCACTTACTCGAAAAAGCCAATACTTGATATTTTGCTACCTACAAGAGCCATCAATTCACAAAATTCAGGGGGGGGGGTTCATTTTTTATATGAAGATACTTAAAATAAGTATTATTCAAAATTTATTCAAGGAATATTTGTTGTTTTTTTTTAATTTCAGGTAAAATTAAAAAAAAAATGTGAATCTTGCAGCATTCTGTATTTTAGCTTTTTTCTATTAAAAATACCAAAAAAATAGTTTTAAAATTAAACATGGCAATTTTATTCCCCGGCAATCGGCAATCGGCTAAAAAATTTTAGTCAAAAATTTACCGATGAATGGTTTCTTTTGGAAGAGCTGCGGTCATCTCTTTATTTATATGCTATCTACGACAACAAATTATTTGAAAAACAAACTTTAAATTTCGAAATACTTTGCCAACAAAATTAAATAGGAGAAAACAAATTGAAACAATTCATAGAAATTGACTGGTTCTAAAGTGGGGGCTTGCTGATTGAATATTCTATAAGATAAGTTACATGACTTAAATTGAATTACTACAGCAAACTAATCGTATACATCTGAGCCACTTACGAAAAAGCCAATACTTGATATTTTGCTACCTACAAGAGCCATCAATTCACAAAATTTAGGGGGGGAGCTTTTTCATTTCTTATATGAAGATACTTAAAATAAGTATTATTCAAAATTTATTCAGGGAATATTTTTTTTTTTTTTTAATTTCAGGTAAAATTAAAAAAAAAAAATTCTGAATCTTCCAGCATTAGGTATTTTAGCTTTTTTCTATTAAAAATATCAAAAAAAAAAGTTTTAAAATTAAACATGGCAATTTTATTCTCCGGCAATCGGCACCCCCGTAAGCTATAGAAGAAAATTAAACTGGCGGTAAATAAACTATGATCTAGACCAGATGGGAAAGCACATTTATTACGACCTAAAGAGACATAGTGCCAATCTATTTAAGATTTGACAGAAACAATGAAATCCACTTGACTTGATCCTAAGAGGTTTTTCGCCTTCCAATTCTTGTATTTAGAGAATGATAGGTGATAGAAACACATTAAGAGTAATCGATGGTTTCTTACTGAGTATCTTAATGTGTTGGCGTGAACAAATCAGTGATTAATGTGCTTAAGTAGTAGTTATTTCCATTAATGAATAATTCCTTTAAAGATCTTTGATATTTAGACATTCAAAAGCAAAAGTCATTGCAAATCCATTATTCCTTATAGACAAGATTAGTTACAAAAGAAATAAGGTGTGTGTTTGACACTAGAGTTGGAATGTATTAGGATATTATGTGTATTCGGATATTTAAGTTTTGTGGGAGTGATTAAAGAGATTCACTAGTTTTTGTGTTTGTAATTTTTTATGTCCCCTAAGAATTTCCTAATGCTATTTAAAACATTTGTGTCGTTGTTTTCTCAGAAAAGAAGATTAGGAAGGATTGACTCAGAGAAAAATATTTCATTTCAAATTGGCCTCGAAATATCAAATAACCACTAACCTCAAATTGATAAAGAGACAGAAATAACCAGTTTCTTCTGCTAATGTTACATCTTGAAGAAACCTGGCTCAAAGCCCCCCCCCCTTCATTTTTATAACATGCATGTCAGGATGCAAACATTCAAATATTACACTTTAATTAATTATTTATATCCTGGGAGCCAGTGTTTACCCCCCCCCCTTAAAATACCCTCCCAAAAAATTTCACACACACACGCCATAGAAGAAAATCTTTCTGGAAAACATCCCCGGCTCATTCCCCCCATATTTTCCTTGGATAATTCTAAATGTTCATTAGAAAGGAAATTGAAAGTTCTACTCACCTGTTTGTCAGAGGCAATCTTAAATTATTACCTATAATAAAGATCCAAAGGGTTCAACGTATTAATATTTGTTTATTTATTTTGTCTCAGAGGCACTTCATATGAAAGGGATGGTCGTATAGATTTTGGAGGGGGCTTACTCGATTGTAAATTACAAGTTCTAGTGTCATTTTTAAGAGTCAAAAGTGATCCGAGGGCCACAAGCCACCTGCCACACCTTTTTTTCCTCAAACGCATCCGATCAAAATTTTACGATAACATTTTGTCCACAACAGCTCAAAGGTCAAATAACTTTGCCTCCAGGTTTGACAATCCTTCTTCCAGCCCCTGGGGTGTGATGCTATTACCGCTATACCTCCAGCACCAATGATAAAAGCCGCAGACAAAAATTATTATAGAGACTTAAGAGGGATTCGATATCAATTTATACCTCTCCCTCCTATCCCAATACTTTCTCTACATTTACATGAAGGTTCAACAGGAGTTAGAATATTTGGGCACTAACTAAAACGTACCCTTCTTAGGTACCTTCCCCTCTTCAGCCCTTCATATAGCTGATGTGTACTTACACAACGCACTTACACAACTCTATACTTGCACAACACTTCATATAATTATTCAAAAACATGAGGAAAATCAGTTTCGTTAATAAAAAATCTTAATAGATATAAGAAAAGTTTTGTGTAATGAAAGAGAAAGTCCCTACCGCAACACCCTTATACAGGTTTGATCTAAATGAAGGGAGGTGATAGATAAACTCCTATTCCCCCCTAGACCCTTTTCTATATTTATCTAAAAATTCATGGATAATTAGACGATTTGGGCATTGAAATCTGCTCTTTTAGACATCTGGTACCCCCTCGTTCCACACAATCACTCACCGCCCCTCCATTGTAGTACCTGATGCGCAATTATGCATCAACAAACATAATTTCATGAGACACTATTTGAACAACTGAGTTAAACTTAACATGAAGATAAATGTCCACATTTTTCCGCGGGGGAGATTTTCCAGGGAGTATTTTCCAGGGGGTATTTTTCATAGAGAAGGGATTTTTCTGCGGAGGAGGGTATTTTCTGAGGGACATTTTCAGAGGGGATTGGTATTTTCTAGGGGATATATTCCGAGGAGTAAATGTCTAAGCCCTTAAATTCTAAAGTTCGCTAAATTTTGCTCACAGAATTATGTAGGTTAGACGTACGAAAAAAAAAGACAAAATAATTATTAAGGGCAAAAGATAGAGTCAAACAAAGACCTCTGTTAAACCGTCCTCAAAGCTCAAGAAAATAAAATAAATGTGTAGCCCTACTCTAAAAGAAAAAGTAGGACTTTTGAAAGGTCAACCGTTTGGTATTGTATTTTTTGTCAGATTTTTTCTTTCTTCATTTTTTTTTTTGCACGTCATACATAGCCAGTGGTGTTCCGGAACTTCTTAAAGTAGGTTAGAATTCTGATTTTAGAGAAACTTGCATATTGATCTTTCCCTTTTGTGTTGATGCTCTTTTCACTTTCAAACTCACAGTCGCTAGCATACTCGAGAAAGGGATTGCGGAAAGTTTTCTATCAAATCTGTTTCATAGAATTTAATCCTCAACCTAAGTTTCATCTCCTGAAACCTTCCGGCACGTTATAGCTATGTTTCTAAAGTTGAAGTATCCCAGACATTCTATCATTTTAGGAGTATAAATTTCAACAAACAGAAAGTATGAATCAGGAAATTGTCCCTTTTTGAGCAAAACTTAAATTAGATAGCCACCGATAGCATTTTTTTTTTTTTTTGATCTATCAAGGAAGCAAAGACACTTCCTGAAGCTGTATTGAAAACAAAGAGACAAAAGAAAAGAGCCCAGAATCTTTATTTAGTATCTTTTGTTCCATTCTTCCATAACGAAACTTCATGTTCAAATAGAAGTATTATCTGGGAGTACACTATCTTTAAGTTTGAAAATATAATTAAACTTAAAATTATTTATATAATTTTAAGTATAAAATTAAAACTATAATAATATGTAAATGAAAAATTGGGTAAAACTTTCAACGAGACATTGAACTTGGCAAAAAAAGAATACTAAATTGTCGAAGTGCACTGCAAGTTCAAAAGTTCGGTGTCTTATTAAAATTTTAACCCCGTTTTTCCTTCTTTCTTCCATTACAATTGTGAATTTAAAGGTTGTGTAGTATAGTCATTTGTGCAATGCAGTATAGTGTAGTATGTGCCGGATATTCTAATACTAACATAATCTTTTAAACAAGGAATTTTGACAACAATTAACACGTCAAAAGAACTGGCTTTGGATAGCATTTCTCAATCTTGGACGCAGCAACAAAGTCCGAACAAAGCATCTCAATCAGGATAAGGTGAACAGAACAGGCGCTGGAACGGAGTACATATACCCGCTGGCATTATGCCATTCACTTAGTAAATTTCGAGTTCATTTTATTCATCCCGGTGTAAAAGTGTAAAACCGGTTTCAAGCATGGGAGAGACTATATGCTAAATGCCGTGTCGAACTATCTATCGTGATCAATGGATATCGGAATAAAGAAGGAATTGATTTTAAAACAAGCTGTAGAATTTAATGATAGAAACTCCATTTTAAAGGCAAAAGATCTGCTAACTAAGGAGGCCAAAACTGGTGATCGATTTACGAAATGCGTGCAAGATGAGGATAATTTATTAGACATTGCTAAGTTATTTGCACGATGCGCTAAAGAAAGCATGAAACTCCCTAAGTTCGTTAAATTTGATCCCCAAGAAGTACCGACCAGTGGAGTAGAAGCAGGCGCATGCGTTATATTGTCGGTGAATGAAATACGACGGCACTTTTCGAGTTTTCTCGAGTGTTACAACTAAGTTCCACTCGCACGGCCACCCAGCACTCCTATAAGTAACGGAAGCCAACCTAATCTCGCCCCAGATAGACATTCTCTACTACCTTATTCAGTAGTTCTGAAGAATCCTCCCCCCCCCACTAACACGCCAGAAGAACGAAAACAATTTCTTACGAACATGTGCGCAGAGTACTTATCGGTTGATGATGTTGAATTGAAAAGAAACCGATCTGAATGGCGGCTTGTTGTTAAAACAAAGGACAAGACAGACAACATTGCTTATTCTATCAACTAGAAATCAAAAAGTGCAGAAGCTAATGTAAAATCTCAAGTTCTTATAGGTGTGATCAAAAACATTCCAACCACATATGATACCGAAACGGTGAAAGCTTGCGTTTCAGGCTGCGAAAGGGCAGAGCAGTGTGGTGCTAGTCGAACCTATAAGTTGTACTTTTCCTTCCGTTGTCAGCTAGATCTGGCTACGAAAAGCCTGCCAAAATAGATTTTGAACGTGTTCCGATTGAAGAATTTGTGAACCATCAAAAAGATGCTATAATTGCCGGAAACTTGGTCATATTGCAGTGGCGTGCTCTGGTCAACAGACTTGTCCACGTTGTGGTGTCCAAGGTCAAACGTCGAATGTTAGTAAACTATGAACGAAACCGATTGGATATGCAGCATGTATGTCGACAAAACATGCATTTCAATCATTCCAATGCCCTGAGATGAAAAAAAAACTAATCGGAAAACAAAAACGCTCCGATGAATGAATAGAATACTAGGATTGTGTCTTGTAATATGAATGGAGGTGTGTTTCCCAGAATCCCTGTAATTTAAGAACTATGTCGGCGTAGCGACATTCGGTGCACCCAAGAAAATTTGCTAACAAATGATAGCCTCAGCCTACTCAAGTTTTCGGAAAGCCATACATTTTATTTTTTACCAGCCAAGTTTTGTCAAAGCGGGAGGCCTTTCGGTGGATTAGCGATCGTATGTAGTTCTGCCGTTGATTCGAAGAGTCTTCATACAGGTGATAACTTTATGACTATAAGGTTTGGGAACCTTGTTGTTTTCAATGTCTACCTTCCTACAGACTATAGCGACAAAGAATCGAATAACCAATTCTCAAAAGCCGTGCGAGCTCTTGCAAAGTGCCTAAAGACTACAATGTTGTCTAAACTGGAATGCGTTATAATCGGAGACTACAACTGTAATCTAGTCGACAACTCTTCACTTCGGTCCCTGCTGATCCAAAGCTGTACAAAAGGGTACAGCTGCACCAAAGCAGAAGATACTTGTGCAGTTAGTTTTATCAATATTAGGCCTGTCAATTCACAGAGTTAGAATTATCATGTTGCCTGTACTTTTTTCTTTGAGAAGATTCTAAACTAGCTTAAAAAAGGAAACTGTCTTTTTTTTCAACAATTTGGCCAATATTCAACTATTTTCAATATGAAAACCATAAACACCGAATTTAAAATGTAATCTGGTAGATGGATAGAATTGAGTCTTGGCTATGGAATGGTAGCTACACTGTCGTGTATCGTTACTATGTACAAGATGTACGAGAGCAAAATAAATAATATACCAGAAATTAGACGGGCAAAATATCTTATGACGTTGTTTTAAAAGTTGTAGTTAGCCAATCCTGAAATCTAAAATAACTTACATAATTTCGAAGATTAGGAACCTACTGTCCATGTTAATGGACAACGTTTCTGTTCAAAATTAGGTACTGTTCAAATACTGGGGGTTTTACTCTCAGTGAAACCTTAAAAACCCATTTTCTACGAGACTATCTAGTGAGATTCAAAGTGCTTGTTTTTTTTCAGCATTCTTACAATATAGAGATACATTTTTAGTCAGTTTATTTAAGGATATTGTAGATATATGTCACATTAACTGCGAAGCAACAAGTGTCAAATTCGCTATTTGCCTCCATACGAAAAACTTTTTCCTTCTAAGAAAAGACTTCCTCGAACAAAACATTTATTAGGAATGATGTGCATAACAGAAATTTTTTTTGATAAACTTACATGTCCCATAACTATTTATACAAATTGTATATCTAGAAATTGAGGCAATGAAAACGAAGTAAGAAGGAAGAGTAGTATATTTTCTTTCAAACAGACCGTGGTGACGAACTGTAAGTAAGGAGCGAACCAGCTCAATAGTAACCAAAACTCTAAAACACAGAATTTTGATGCCAATAGATACATCCTTAGAAATAAAATTTTAAACTGATTTTAAATATATAAGTTTCACCAAGCTAGTCCTATTCATCAAATGTTACGAGCCTGAGAAAATTTGCCTTATTTTCTAAAAAAAAGGAGGAAACATCACCTAAAAGTCTTAGACTCTTAATGAAAATCACACCGTCATATTCAGCATGTTGAATCTTGTATAAATTAAATAAAAAAAACAAGTTTTTTTAAATGACAGTAAGGAGCAACATTGAAACTTAATACGAACAGAAATTACTCCGTATATGAAAGGGGCTTTTCCTCCTCAACGCCTCCCTCTTTACGCTAAAGTTTGACTCTTTCTCTTAACTCTATTTTTAAAACTGTAAGAAACTTAAGCGTAAAGAGCGGGGCGTTGAGGAGGAAAAGCCCCTTTCATATACAGAGTAATTTCTGTTCGTATTAAGTTTTAATGTTGCTCCTTACTTTCATTTAAAAAAACTTTTTTTTGTTTAATTTCTGGACGTTTTTGAATTAATGCATGCTTTGATCTTGGCTCTCCGCACATAAATAATTAAAACGAAATTTTGTACAAATGTTTTCATTGGTAAAAAATATACGTAACATACGAATTAACTTACGTAACGAACTTCTATATTCGTATGTTTTTATTGCGTATATGAGGGGGTTCAACCTTCGTCGCTCTTTAACACTAAAGCTTATATTTTGTCCCAATTCCTTAAGAATGACCTCTGAATCACAAAGGCCATAGAATAAATAGTTGAAATTACTAAAAATACTTTAAGAGTGAGGTATAACGAGGAGGTAAACCCCTCATATACGTAATAATTTTTCGTTCGTTTTAAGTTTTAATGCTGCTCCTTACTTTCAGTACAAAAAACTTTTCATATTTATTTTTTCATTGTTTTTTCAAATAATACTAGAAAATTCTGCGCCCCTTCATTGAAATTCTCTTCCCCCATGAGAATTTTCTCCATGTAAACATCCTCCCACGTACCCTCCCCCCTCAACTCCCCCCCTAAACCAAAAAAATCCCCCCGAAAACGTCTGTACAGCTCCTAGTAACCATAAACACAGGTCAAAGTTTGCAACTTGCAGCCCCTCCCACGGGGACTTCGGGGGAGTAAGTCGTCCCCAAAGACATAGTTATTAGGTTTTTCGACTATGGTGAATAAAATGGCTATCTCAGAATTTTGACTCGCTGCCTTTTGGGAAAAAATGAGCGTGGGAGGGAGCCTAGGTGCCCTCCAATTTTTTTAGTCACTTAAAAAAGGCACCAGAACTTTTTATTTCCGTTAGAATGACCCATCTCGCGACATTCTAGGACTACTTAGTCGATAAGATCACCCTTGGGGAAAAAAACAAACAAAAAAACAAATAAGAAAAACAAATAAACACGCATCCGTGATCTGTCTTCTGGCAAAAAATGCGAAATTCCACATTTTTGTAGATAGGAGCTTGAAAATTCTACAATAAGGTTCTCTGATATCTGATGGTGTGATTTTCGTTCGATTGTATGACTTTTAGGAATTTTGAACTGATCTTGATGAAATCAAGATGTTTAAAATCAGCATTAAAATGTAATTCTTTTGATGTAACTATTGTTATCAAAATTCCATTTTTTAGAGTTTCGGTTACTATTGAGCCGGGTCGCTCCTTACTACAGTTCGTTACCACGAACTGTTTGATTTGCCAGAAGAAAGATCACGGATGCGTGTTTATTTTTTTTCTGTTTTTTTCTAAGGGGTGACCGCACCAACCCAGTGGTGCTAGAGTATCGAAATAGGGTTTTTTCGAACGAAAATTAAAAGTTCTAGTGCCCTTTTTAAGTGAACAAAAAAATGGAAGACACCAACACCAACGCTCATTTTTTCCCAAAGTCACCGGATCAAAACTATGAGATGTTTAGCATACCCGATATATCTAATAACTATGTTCTTGAGGACAACTTTTGTGGTAGCCCTAGAAAACAATTAGAAATTAAATAAGAAACAAGCTTTTATCAACTGAAAGTAAGGAGTACCACTAAAACTTAAATCGAACGTATATGAAGGGGTTCATCCCTTTGTCAATACCTCGCTCTTTACACTGAAGTGTTTTCAGTAATTTAAAAAGAGCTATTTATTCTAATTAAATGGCCTTTGTTATCATTCTTAAATAATTGGAAAAAAATTTAAACTTTAGCGCAAAGAGCGAAGCATTGACGAGGGGACGAACCCCTCATATTACGTGTATGAGGAAGTTTACTCCCTCACCAATACCTCGCTCTTTACGCTAAAGTTTGAAGTTTTTTGGATAATGAGCGATATAAGCAATAATTTGTTTGTGTTATTTTCCGGCCAATTTTAGCATTTAATTTTATCTTAAGCAGCTTCATGACTATTATTTTTATGTAATAATAAACAAAAGATATTGTATGTCTTCCGCATGTGGTTGTTATCAGAAAAAAAAAACAAGCAAAAAACAAAAACAAAATAAAACGTTTTTTCTAACTGAAAGTAAGGAATAACATTAAAACTTAAACGAACATAAATTACTACGTATATCTTTTGAAAATTTTTCCTTTCATTCATTTCAGTCATTTGAGAATTAAATACAAAAAAACAAGTTTTTTTTCAACTGAAAGTAAGGAGTGACATCAAAACTTAAAACGCACAGAAATTACTTCGTATATGAAAGAGGCTGCTTCCTCATCAACGCCCCGCTCTTTACGCTAAAGTTTTTTACTGTTTTAGAAAGAAGAATTGAGAGAAAGAGTCAAACTTTAGCGTAAAGAGCGGGGCGTTGATGAGGAAGCAGCCTCTTTCATATACGAAGTAATTTCTGTGCGTTTTAAGTTTTGATGTCACTCCTTACTTTCAGTTGAAAAAACTTGTTTTTTTGTATTTAATTTCTGAACGTTTTTGAATCAATGCATGTTTTGATTTTGGCTCTCTGCAGAGGAATAATCAAAACGAAATTTGAATATTTTTTTTTTGGGGGGGGGGGGGCTAAATGGCTTTCTCATAATTTTGATCGAATGATTTTGAGAAAAAAAGAGCGGGGGCGAAGCCTAGTTGCCCTCCGATTTTTTGGTTAATTAAAAAGGCAACTAGAACTTTTAATTTTTTACGAATCTTTTTATTGGTAAAAGATTTACGTAGCTTATAAATTAGCTTACGTAAAGAACTTTTGCATTCTCATGTTTTTATTACATATATGAGGGGATTCGCCCCATCGTCAGTACCTCGCTCTTTACACTAAAGCTTAAATTTTATCCCAATTCATTAAGAATGACCCCTGAATCACAAAAGCCGTTGAATAAATAGTTGAAATTACTAAAAATACTTTAGCGTAAAGAGCTAGGTATCATAAGGAGGTGAGCCCCTTATATGGGTAATAATTTCTGTTTGTTTTAAGTTTTATTGCTGTTCCTTACTTCCAGCTGAAAAAGCTTTTTCACATTTATTTTTTATTTATTCTTTAAATAATGCTAGTAAATCCTGCTCTCCCTTCATGGAAGTTTTCTTTTCCCATGACAAATTCTCGATGGAAAGTTCCCCCAGCATATCCCCCTCTTCTCAACCCATCCTCCGAACCAAAAAAATCCTCCTGAAAACGCCTGTATACTTCCCAATAACCATTACTATATGTAAGCACAGGTCAAAGTTTGTAACTTGTTGCCCCTCCCACGGGGACTGTGGGGGAGTAAGTCGTCCCCAAAGACATAGTTATAAGGTTTTTCGACTACGTTGAATAAAATGGCTATCTCAGAATTTTGATTCGTTGACTTTGGGAAAATAATTAGCGTGGGAGGGGGCCCAGGTGCCCTCCAATTTTTTTGGTCACTTAAAAATGGCACTAGAACTTTTCATTTCCGTTAGAATGAGCCCTCTTGCAACATTCTGGGACAACTGGGTCGATAAGATCAGATCACCCCTGGGGAAAAAAAAAAAAACAAAAAAACAAAAAAACAAATAAACACGCATCCGTGATCTGCCTTCTGGCAAAAAATGCAAAATTCCACATTTTTGTAGATAGGAGCTCGAAACTTCCACAATAGGGTTCTCTGATACGCTGAATCTGATGGTGTGATTTTCGTTAAGATTCTATGACTTTTAGGGGGTGTTTCCCCCTATTTTCTAAAATAACGCAAATTTTCTCAGGCTCGTAACTTTTGGTGGGTAAGACTAAACTTGATGAAACTTATATATTTAAAACCAGCATTAAAATGCGATTCTTTTGATCTAGCTATTGGTATCAAAATTCCATTTTTTAGAGTTTTGGTTACTATTGAGCCGGGTCGCTCCTTACTACAGTTCGTTACCACGAACTGTTTGATTGCTCAAATTGTAAATTTCATTTTCCTAAAAATCGTTTCGACCTCTTGGGCCGTTCTTTTACTATGCTTTACAAAATTAGCTCCGCAAATATCGCTAAATTAAGTTACGTGGGGAAATCTTTCCATGCAGAAATTTCTCGTTGGGGAAGGGAATTTTCCATAGAGGGGGAGTAGGGGGAGCTGGATTTCCCGACATTATTTAAAAAACGATCAGCAATTAAATAGGAAACAAGTTTTTTCAACTGAAAGTAAGGAGCGACATTAAAACTTAAAACGAACAGAAAATATTACGTATATGAGGGTAGTTGTCTCTCCTCAATAGCTCACTCTTACACTAAAATTTCTTTTTTAATTTCTAAAAGTGATTATTATTTTAATTAAACAACCTTTGCGATTTAGGAGTTATTCATAAACAACTGGAACAAAAATCAAACTTAGATTATTATGAGGTTATTATTAGTTTAAAAAAAGTAAAATTAATATGCAAATCCCGTTTTATTATTAATGTACGGTGAGCCAAATTCCAAACCTGGATTAATTCAAAAACGTCCAGAAGTTAAATAGAAAAACATGTTGTTGTTTTTTACTGAAAGTAAGAAGCGATATTAAAACTTAAAAACGAATAGAAAATATTCCATATATGAAAGGGGCTGTCCTCAGCGCCCTGCTCTTTCTGCTTAAGTTTTTTTTTGTTGCTTTAAAAAGTAGAATTATGAGGAAGAGTCAAGCTTTAGCGTAAAGCGTGGGACGTCGAGGGGTGGGACAGCCCCTTTCGTATATGGAATAATTTCTGTTGACTTAAAGTTTTAATGTCATTCCTTACTTTCAGCTAAAAAACTTGTTTTTTTTTATATGTAATAGTAGTAAAATCTTACCAAACATAAGGCATAGGCTATACACTGGAATTTACAATTTGTGTGTAAGGCATACAATAAAAATCATCATTTGCGAAATACCCAAATTCTATGAAAAGTATAGAGAAATAATAGGAAGCTCGATAGAAAGAAAAATCTAGTCACACTAATATGCATTTTTAATGTCAATTTATTTTCTCATAATTAAAAAAAAAATTAAAAACATCATATACTGCTACTGCTATAAGAAATACGACTAACAACTCTTTGCAGCACTAAGCCGCCTAAGGCCAACAGAACTACGAACGCTTCTCCTCCATCCCAATTTGTTTAGAGTCTCCCTCTTTAAAACCTCCCAAGAGGTTCCCATTTCTATGACATCCTCACACACTAGGACGATCTGCTTTCCGTTTAGCCCTAAACGATTAGAAGGAAAGGGCATTCTGTCATCCTTCATCTGCAGAACGTGCCCTGGCCATCTCTACCTTTCTTTCCTTATAGCCCTAGAAAAGGGGATTGAACCACACTTTTCCCACAGCCTACTATTTGAAATATGATTAGTCAGCCGGGTACCCAGAGCAATCCGTGGGCAATTTCTCTGAAAAACATCTAGTAAACCTTCATCCGCTTTTCGGAGCGTCCATGCTTCAGAGCCATATTTGATCACTGTCATCACTGTACGTTCCAATATTCTATTCTTGGTTTGCAGACTTATCTTCCTATTCTTCCAAGCTTTTTTTATTGTGAAAAAAACCTGAGCCTTGGCTATTCTACTTTAGCATCTTCACTGCTCCCACTGTCTTTACTAATAATACTACCAAGGTAAGTGAAGCAGCCCACCTGATCAATCTTTTCGCTACCCAACGTCACCTTTTCATCTTCACTTATTCCTAGCTTTAGTGACTTGGTCTTCAAACCTATTTTCAAACCTATTCTAGCACCCTAAACTCGCAAAGCCCCTAAAAGTTCATTCATTTTGCTCACACTTTCATCTAAGATGCTTAAATCATCAGCAAAATCTAAGTCGAGAGGAGTTTTTCCTCCCCATTTGATTCCGTCCCGTTGCCTTTCTTGTGCTCCTTAAGTATAAGTCCATCAAAATGATTCATATAAAGGGGGATAGAACACAACCTTGCTTAACCCCTGATTTAATACAAATCCAGATGCTAACCTCACTTCCTAAATTAACCGCAGCCGTACTCGTACACAGCACTAATCATTTTAATGTATTTGTCTGGTATCAAATAGTTCGTGGTAACGAACTGTAGTAAGGAGCGACCCGGTTCAATTGTGACCACAACTCAAAAAATGGAATTTTGATATCAATAGCTACATGAAAAGAATTGCATTTTAATGCTGATTTTAAATATATAAGTTTAATCATGTTTAGTCTTACCCATCAAAGGTTACGAGCCTGAGAAAATTTGCCTTATTTTAGAAAATAGGGGGAAACAACCCCTAAAAGTCATTGAATCACATCACACCATCATATTCAGCGTATCGGAGAACCCTAATGTAGAATTTTCAAGCTCCTATCTACAAAAATGTGGAATTTTGTATTTTTTGCCAGAAGGCAGATCACGGATGCGTGTTTATTTGTTTGTTTGTTTGTTGTTGTTTTTTCCCCAGGGGTGATCGTATCGACCCAGTGGCCCTATAATCTTGCGAGAGGGCTCATTCTAACGGAAATGAAAAGTTCTAGTGTCCTGTTTAAGTGACCAAAAAAACTGGAGGGCACCTAGGCCCCCTCCCACGCTAATTATTTTCCCAAAGTCACCAAATCAAAATTCTGAGATAGCCATTTTATTCAGCGTAGTCAAAAATCCTTATAACTATGTCTTCGGGGACGACTTACTCCCCCACAGTCCCCATTGGAGGGGCCACAAGTTACATACTTTGACAAATGCTTACATATAGTACAAATAAATGGTTATTTGGAAGTGTACAGACGTTTTCAGGGGGATTTTTATATTGTGGGGGGTTGATAAGAGGGGGATACGTTAGGGGAACTTCCCTTGGAGGAATTTGTCATGGGGGAAGAAAATTTTAATGTAGGGAGGGCAGGATTTTCTAGCATTATTTAAAAAAATAATGAAAAAATAAATATGAAAAAGTTTTTTCAACGTAAATTGAAACAATAAAAGTTAAAACGAACATAAATTATTATGCATATGATGGGCTCACCTCCTCCTAATATCTCGCTCTTTACGCTAAATTATTTTTAGTAATTTCAACTATTTATTCTACGGTTTATGTGATTCAGGGGTAATTCTTAAGAAATTGGGAATAATTTAAGCTTTAATGTAAAGAGCGAGGTACTGACTAGGGGGTGAACCCCTTCATATACGTAATAAAAACATGAGAATACAGAAGTTCGTTACGTAAGCTAATTTGTAAGTTACGTTTATCTTTTACTAATAAAAACATTCGTAAAAAAGTAAAAGTTCTAGTTGCCTTTTTAAGTAACCAGAAAATCGTAGGGTAACTAGGCCTCCTCCCCCGCTCCTTTTTTCTCAAAATGATTCGATCAAAACTATGAGAAAGCCATTTAGCCGAAAAATTAATATGCAAATTTCGTTTTAATTATTCATCAGCGGGGAGCCAAAATCAAAACATATATTGATTCAAAAACGTTCAGAAATAAAAAAAAAACAAGTTTTTTTAACGGAAAGTAAGGAGCGACATTAAAACTTAAACGAACAGAAATTACTCCGTATATGAAAGGTGCTGTTCCCTCCTCAATGCCCCGCTTTTTACGCTTAATTTTGACTCTTTCTCTCAATCCTACTTTTTAAAACAATCAAAAACTTTAGCGTAAAGAGCGGGGCATTGAGGAGGGAACAGCAACTTTCATATACGGAGTGATTTCTGTTCGTTTTGATTTTTAATGTTGCTCCTTAGTTTCCGTTAAAAAAACCTTTTTTTTTTTTTATTTAATACCATATAAGGATAAGACCTTTGCTAAAGCTCTTCTATCTACAGAATCGAACATTTGCTCATAATCTATAAAACTGAGGACCAAAGGTGTTTGACAACTAAGGCACTTCTCAATTATCAACCTAAGAGAAAAATTTGGTCGACACATCCTCTACCTTTTCTAAAACCGCACTGTTCTTCTCTTAAATTTTGTCTACAGCATCTCTAAGTCAAAAAATATCATATTACTAAGTAATTTACTACCTACAGAGACCAGACTAATGCCTCGATAATTACCACACTCGCTCTTATCACCTTTCTTAAGCATTGGTTTAATTAAGGTTTTCCTAAAATCCTTAGATACTTTCCCTTTTTCAAAAATCATACGCAAAATCTTCAGTTTTTTATTTCTAACCTCGGAGCCACCATATTTAAGACACTCATTTACCGTACTTTCAAACAGTTCGTGGTAACGAACTGTAGTAAGGAGCGATCCGGCTCAATAGTAACCAAAACTCTAAAAAATTTAATTTTGATATAAATAGCTACATCAAAAGAATCGAATTTTAATGCTGATTTTAAATATATAAGTTTCATCAAGTTTAGTCTTAGCCATCAAAAGTTACGATCCTGAGAAAATTTGCCTTATTTAGGAAAATAGGGGGAAACACCCCCTAAAAGTCGTAGGATCTTAACGAAAATGACACCATAGATTCAGCGTATCAGAGAACCCTACTGTAGAAGTTTCAAGCTCCTATCTACAAAAATGTGGAATTTTGCATTTTTTGCCAGAAGACAAATCACGGGTGCGTGTTTATTTGTTTTTTTTTTTTTTTTTTTTTTTTTTTTTTCCCCAGGGGTCATCGTATCGACCTAGTGGTCCTAGAATATCGAAAGAGGGCTCATTCTAACGGAAATGAAGAGTTCTAGTGCCCTTTTTAAGTGACCGAAAAAATTGGAGGGCATCTAGGCCCCCTCCCACGCTCATTTTTTTCCCAAAGTCAACGGATCTAAATTTTGTGATAGCCATTTTGTTTGGCATAGTCGAAAATCTTAATAACTATGTTTTTGGGGATGACTTACTCCCCCACACTCCCTGGGGGAGGGGTTGCAAGTTACAAACTTCAAACAGTGTTTACATTTAATAATGGTTATTGGGAAGTGTACAGACGTTTTCAGGGGGATTTTTTTGGTTTTGGGGGTAGGGTTGAGGGAGGGGGCTATGTGGGAGGATCTTTCCTTGGAGAAATATGCCATGGGGGAAAAAATTCAATGAAAAGGGCGCAGGATTTTCTAGCATTACTATAAAAAAAAACAATGAAAAAATAAACATGGAAACGTTTTTTCAAATGAAAGTAAGGAATAGCATTGAAATTTAAAACAAACAGAGATTATTACGCATATGTAGGGTTCTAAAAATACTTTAGCGTAAAGAGCGAGGTATTTAGGAGGAAATAAATACCTCGCTCTTTATGCTAAAATATTTTTAGTGATTTCAACTATTTATTCTACGGCCTATTTGATTCAGGGGTCATTATTAAAGAATTGGAACAAAACTTACGATTTAGTGTAAAGAGGGAGGTATTAACGAGGGTACAAACCCCCTCGTACACATAATAAAAATATAAGAATATAAAAGTTTGTTACGTAAGTTAATTCTTAAGTTACGTATATTTTTTACTAATAAAAACGTTCGTTGAATATTAAAAGTTCTAGTAGCCTTTTTAAGTAACCGAAAAATTGGAGGGCAGCTAGGCCTCCTTCCCCACCCCGTATTTCTCAAAATCATCTGATCAAAACTAATAGAAAGCCATTTAGCCAAAAAAAATTAATATACTAATTTCATTTCAATAATTTATGTGCGGAGAGCCAAAATCAAACATGCAATAATTCAAAAACGTTCAGAAATTAAATAAAAAAAACTAGTTTTTTTAACTGAAAGTAAGGAGCGACATTAAAACTTAAAACGAACAGAAATTACTCCGTATATGAAATGGGTTGTCTCCTCCGCAGTCCCACGCTCTTTACGCTAAAGTTTTTAGTTGTTTTAAAAAGTAGAATTGTGGCAAAGAGTCAAACTTTAGCGTAAAGAGCGAGGGACTGCGGAGGAGACAACCCATTTCATGTACGGAGTAATTTCTGTTCGTTTTAAGTTTTAATGTCGCTCCTTACTTTCAGTTAAAAAAACTAGTTTTTTTTTATTTAATTTTCAGCACCTGGAGCCTTATTATTTTTTAATCCCTTTAGTACTGTCGGTTTAGGTTTCTCAAACAACAAGAACCTCGTAATTTGCAAAGGTCTGAAAAATTTTATGATCATTCTTATAATTTTCTGTCACCAACTATCAGAAAATTGGCCTTTTTGACGCATTTTGATATGCATTGTTTTATGATAGCTCTGCTTACCCTCTGTCATTCAAGCGTCAATTCACTTTGTAGAATGAACAGTTACATAGTAGAAAAATAGCAACATAGATCATCAGATGAGCCAACAGACAGATGGTCCCTTGATATTTCAGGGGGTGGGGCAATTGTTCAAAAATTCAAGAAGTGTTTCAAGAAATATATCGTTGTGACTGGTGTCATTTTAGAAATTGAAAGTCAATATGTTTCTGTCAATACCTTTCATCAATCCTAACTTATTATTTTTCTCATAATTAAACGGTTATTAAAAATCCAGCTTTTCCCTTTCTATTGTATCCTAAAAAATCCAATTTAGATACTCTACTAATTAGCATCTACTGATAAGTATATTATTAGCCATTATAAATTAATATTCCATATTTATACCTTAAATCTCACTTATTCTAAAAAGAATTGTCATACTTAAAATTATTAATAAGCGAAGCTAATGACTTAAGTTTCTGCTACTTTCTTCTTATATCATTAAATGGCCAATTTAGAAATACCCCTAATTAGTATCTACCGAAGCGGCAAGATTTAGCCAAAAGAAACAACTGAAAATATTAAGGAAGTGGTTCCAACCATTAACATAGGCAAGCTTGATACATGCAGTGAATAAAAATGAAAATGGTTTAATGATCATAGCTTACATTGAATATTCTTGAATGATAACAATCTCCTTATAACTATGCTTACTATATTTATACGACATTGATGAAGACAATTTATTAGATTAAGGAACATATCGGAATCTTTTTAGGCTGATGCGAAGAATACGCCCTATTAAGTGGTTCCATGATCAGACACTCGGCAGCGATATAGTCTGGTTTTAATAACAACGTTAGCTATTTTATGGAAGCATGTTGAGTCTGAATTGCATGTAAATCAGCTTATCACAAAATTATAAAACCAGTTGTATGCTTTCTTCTCAGATCTCAGACGCTTTCTTCTTCTTCTGGTCAGACAGACATGTTCACTTTCCTCAGTCTTCCGTTTCTACAAAAAAGCGGGGTCTCCATTGACCACAGAATGTTCCTGGAAGTTTTAGTCGGATCAGAAAATATACAATTTTTTCTGATTTTTGGTGGTCTGTCCGCCCAGCCTAAAGATATGTTAGATTAGGATCTCCTTGGCCAGGGACAAATGCAGTTTTAAAGGCTATAAGAAAAACAAATTTTGGCCCTTTTTCACGCCCCATTTTGGACGAACCAATACTTTTGTCAGTTTTGTTTATGTTCCTCTTTGGCTGAGGAATTACAGGTACATATTTGGAGGACTTGTGGACAATACGTTTATGTTGAATATTACTATAAGTTATAATCTCTTTATAACTATGCTTACTATGTAAACGAAATTGCTGAAAGCAATTTTTAAATTCAGGAACTTCGTAATCCTTTACAGACTGAGGAACATCCTGCTAGAACGTTGCAATCCTTTGCTGGCTGACATGCAGGAATCTTTGTGTAAACTGGGCTGGTTATCAGCCAATAAACAGTGGTATACTCTGCTTTTACTAGCAGTTTTAATCATTTTATGGAAGCACCTCAAAAATTAATTTTATGTGAACTTTAAAATATTATAATTGTATTATAAAGTTTATTATAAAATTATGTACTCCGTTGTATGCTTTCTTCTGATTAATTAAGATTTTTTTAATGAAAGTAAATAGAGACATTGAGACTTAAACCAAACAGAACTTACTCCTTATGTGAGGGTGGTGTCCTTTTCTCAACTCCCCCCATTTTACACTAAATTCTTATAAAAATATGCAATCAGTTGTCTTTTAAAACGTTCGAACTGAAATTCTGTTGTTTAAAAAAATGTATATATGCTTTCCATTCTTAAAATATCGTGAGAAATACTCTTTATTTCATTTCAATGGCCCTTTGTGCTTATTTTCTTCTCTATGGCATAGGGATGAAAATTCAAATTTTAGTGTTAAGATTTTTAGTGTTTTTAGAGTGGCAGGTTGAGGAGAGGAGAGCCCCCTTCATATATGAATGAATTTACTTTCATTTAAGTATAAATGGGATTTGATTGGGATTACGATTATTTTTTGGTGGACTCTTTTGGGATGAAAAGCTTTTTTCTAGCTAAGTTATGGGCTCCCTACACATAGTAGCGTAATATTTGTAGGCATGAATATATAATGAGTCGGATTTAATAGGTTGGAAATTGTCTGTGCAGGATTCCAACTCTTGTTGATGGAAGAGCATTGCCAAGTCTGAAAAACTACGTTGTGACCAAGATGGACCCTGGACTGCACAAAGCCCCCATTCAAAAGGAGGACCCAGGGACTTCTTGCAGTCTGGCTCTAAGCCGGCTTAAGTACTTTGTATAGACCCAAGAATATGTGTTAGTCCCCGTCCTGCGCTGGTTCTCGGACAATTGCTTATCCCCAGGCCATAATAATTTCAATGATTTAAAGAACATAGAAATTACAAATTGGAATGCTACAACGTTGAAAACAACTATCGTATTGATATTTTGACTGACGAATTAAGACACTTCGAACTGAACTTATAATGAGTTTCAAAGATTCATGTCTAAGTGGTATTAAACATGAAATTAGGTGATATAGAATTTATTTACTCATGCAAAAAGGAAGGGGTGCATAGGAAAGGGGTAGAGCTCATGATGAATAGGATGCTATGCAAATCATAGAATGCTAAATATATAATAAAAGAATTTCCAGTTTAAAGCTACCAATTAAGAGTTTAGTATAAGAAAATTTTTGTAATCTCAGAAAAAGATAGGATCTTCCAAAAGAGGAGTGATTTCACAAAAATTTCATCATCAAATTCAGCATGCCTGAGAACTCAGACCAAAAGTATGCAACTCCTATCTCTAAAAATATTAACTTGGGTATTTTTCTTGAAAAGGATGGTCGAAGTTTTGCAACATTTAAATCACCCCTCTATTTCTTTCTGCAGTTTTTTTAGATACTAATTTTGATTTCGTTTCTGTGGATTGAGGATTGATTGTCCATCGTGCTTGTTTTCTTTAAAGTGAAGTGAGAAATATTTTAGAAAGTTTTTTAACGTTCAATGTGCTGCAAGTCAGGTGAGGATTCAGAGCAAAATCTCGGGGGATAATGTGAGAGGGGTGCTAATGAGTGAAATCTTAATGGGGGGCCCGGTGTAACAAAGGTGCCAATAATTGCCCAAATTGACAAATTTGTTCTGAAAAAAAATGAAAAATACAAAAAAAAAGAAAAAGGGCGCCAGAAAAAATCTTGGGGCACCAAGAACCCACTGGCCCTCGGGATCCACTGGTATTACAAGTTTGTGTATTTTCTTATCTAAATCATCTTACTCTATGTTATTAATGGTTTTTAGAACACCCCGTATCGTATAGCCAATGTATGAAGAGATGGAGTCAGAGCAAAAAGTTATTTTGCTGTCATTGTTTGACAAAACTATAATGAAACCTATATACAAAATAGAACCACGACATAACAAAAAAAGGAGTCTGGTTCATTAGCATATTGCTGAAGGTTAAAAAAAACTCAGTTTTTCTTTTAGCTCTTGTAATCAAAGGATTTGGTTGGCCATTTGTCCTAATTTTCATAAAATTCATTTAAATGTTTTTTTCATTAAATTCCTATATTTACATGCACATATGTTATTTATATACGTTATATGTTATTTATATAAATTATATGTTTATATATGTTACCTATTTATATGATTTGCATAAGTTTTTGTCATTAAACTCATAGCAAATATCAGTAATAGGTTTTAAACAACATAATAGTGTAGGCCTACAACTATAAAGTAGAACTAAACAAATGTGGACTTTTAAGTTGGCCTAATTGAGAACTAAATTCATTCACAAATATTTTTTATTAAAAGTATTATAAAAATGCACAGATTAGTATCAGCTTTTCAAGTTAGAAATACCCTAAAAACGATTTAAGGGTGGAAATTTTTCAAAATTTTTCGGGGAAAGATCTCCTGACTTCCCATTTTTAGGGGCTTGGAGCCACCAGCCCCATTAGATGACCTCTAAAGGCCAAACTTGGCACCTTCTTAGTGGTTCCAGTCCAGCCCTACAAGCTACGCTTTGCTTTGATCAAAATTAAAAACTTACGAGCAAAAATCCAAAAACAGCCTTCTTTCCATTTTGAGCCTTTATTTATTTATTCAATACAAAAACAGATACTTCTAAATGCTTTTACTAGCAATAAACTATAATTATTTAACTACCCACCTTATCCTCTTACAGGCAACATAAAAGTTCCTATTTCGTCCATCCTTCATCACAACCAAGAAACAGCTGGCTGATTTTTTTTTTTTTTCGATTCAACTTTTTCTAAGTTTTGAATTACAGGCTCCCCCTCCCAGAAAGAAACTAATGTATACGCGCCTATCGATCACTTAATTTCGTATAATATTTTGACCATCCAAGGACGCTTTATGACGGCCATTTTTCAACTCTAACTCTGATAAAATAAAAAAAAACAAGTTTTTGTAACGGAAAGTAAGGACCGACATTAAAACTTAAAACGAACAGAAATTACTCCGTATACGAAATGAGTTGTCCCCTCCGCAATCCCTCGCTCTTTACGCTAAAGTTTGACTGTTTTAAACAATTAAAAACTTTAGCGTAAATAGCGAGGGACTGCGGAGGGGTCAACCCATTTCATATACGGAGTAATTTCTGTTCGTTTTAAGTTTTAATGTCGCTCCTTACTTTCCGTTACAAAAACTTGTTTTTTTTATTTAATTTCTGGACGTTTTTGAATTAATGCATGTTTTGATCTTGGCTCTCCCCACATAAATAATTAAAACGAAATTTGTATGTTAATTAATTGCAATTAATCGGAAGATTTAGAGAAAAAAGAAGCGAAGGAGGAGGCCTAGTTGCCCTCCAAGTTTTTGATTACTTAAAAAAGCAACTAGAACTTTTAATTTTTTACAAACGGTAAAAAATATACGTAACTTATGAATTAACTTACGTAACGAACTACTATATTCGTATGTTTTTATTGCGTATATGAGGGGGTTCAACCCTCGTTGATACCTCGCTCTTTACACTAAAGCTCAGATTGTGTCCCAATTCCTTAAGAATGACCTCTGAATCACAAAGGCCGTAGAATAAATAATTGAAATTACTAAAATTACTTTAGTATAAAGAGTGAGGTATAACGAGGAGGTAAACCCCTCATATGCGTAATAATTTTTGTTCGTTTTAAGTTTTAATTCTGCTCCTTACTTTCAGTAGAAAAAACTTTTCATATTTATTTTTTCCTTGTTATTTCAAATAAAGCTAGAAAATCCCGCGCCCCCTTCACTGAAATTCTCTTCTCCCATGAGAAGTCTCTCCATGGATATATCCTTCCACGTAACCCCTCCCCCTCAACTCTCCCCCTAAACCAAAAAAATCCCCCTGAAAATGTCTGTATACTTCCCAGTAACCATTACTATATTTAAACACAGGTCAAAGTTTTCAACTTGCAGCCCCTCCCACGGAGACTGCGTGGGAGTAAGTTGTCCATAAAGACATAATTATTAGGTTGCTCGACTATGGTGAATAAAATGGCAATCTCAGAATTTCGATCTGGTGACTTTGGGGGGAAAATGAGCGTGGGAGGGGGCCTGGGTGCCCGCCAATTTTTTGGTCATTTAAAAAGGGCACTAGGACTTTTAATTTCAGTTAGAATGATCCCTCTCGCAAGATTCTAGGACCACTCAGTCGATACAATCACCCCTGGAAAAAAAATACAAAAAAAAACAACAAATAAACATGCATCCGGGATCTCGCTTCTGGCAAAAAATGTGAAATTCCACATTTTTGTAGATAGGAGCTTGAAACTTCTACAATAAGGTTCTCTGATACGCTGAATCTGATGGTGTGATTTTCGTTAAGATTGTATGACTTTTAGGGGGTTTTTTCCCCTATTTTCTAAAATGAGGCAAATTTTCTCAGGCTCCAAACTTTTGGTGGGTATAACTGATCTAGATGAAACTTATATATTTAAAATCAGCATTAAAATGCGATTTTTTATGTAACTATTGGTATCAATATTCCATTCTTTAGAGTTTCGGTTACTATTTAGCCGGGTCGCTCCTTACTACCACGACTAATAATTTATGGGCAAAAAAAAACAGCCATTTGAAACCATTCGAAAAGCTTTTGAAATCATGTCTCTTCAACAGGTACATTTGTCCTTTTGCGGGCGCAGTAACAAAGCGATCGAAACAATAGAGCTCAGGAAATTAAGAAAGGTTGAATAGGAAATTTGGGATATTAGAAGTGGGAGGGATGATGACAGCTGAGCCCCTATCTTGTAAGATGTCCTTTAGAATAGAAGACACACGGAAATACAATAAGATAGCAGCTTTTGACACTCAAATTACATGTCAGTGAAAACAAGGAACATGGGTGAGCAAACATAATAAGATATTGAAGATTGAACCAAGGAGGGTGAAATAAGAAGGGTGAAAGGTTTCATTTCCATAAGCTTCTGAAAGTCAAAGGGTATTTATTTTAAGCTTGTTAAGTTGAAGCCAGGCTGAAGAATTCGGACTTAAAAATTTTGAAAAGATGAAATAATAGCATATTCGGTTTATTTATGGAGCTGACTTGAGGCTAATATAACAGCCAAAAATAGTGTCTACTCGATAACCCTTAAAGCGTACTTTGTGTTAAAGAAAGAGAGCCCTTGGTAACAAATGACAATTTTATTTTTGTTTGTTTAAACACGGTCCGTTTTTCTTGCCAAATCGTTCATACCGTAGGGTGTACAATCCTCTGCTCCTTTATAACAGGTTTTGGGCAAGTTCCAAAAGAGAGAGGGAGGATATGTGGCGAAGTGATAATTTGTTACAAGGAAAAATACCTTAGAAAATGACTTATGCCAAGACCTAGAATTTTGACTGGCAATAACTGTTTTGTACATTTTGACGACGATCAGGTTTATATATTATTCATTTTAAGTAATTAAAAGAGTGACCACGGTTACAAAATTTTCTCTGATATAAGGCAATATTATGTCCATTGGATCAATTTATCTAAGGCGTACCTGGGGCAATATCTTATGCTTTCTTTAGCACTTGCAGAGGTTCCGGCAGGTTTTGAGGGCTAATGGTAAATTTCTGTAATACCTCCCTTTCCCTATAGCAGTGCAACCGACCTGCGACAAAGGAGATGGGTAACCACTTCTAGCTATGCCACTCAATAAATGACAGTTTAGGATAACTTTCCACAGTTCTTCTTCATATCATGCTTGAAAAAATTCAACAATTTAGGATTGAATTGTATAGAGGATATACCCATGGAAAGAAACGATTTTATGCGTGGAGGTGGGGCCTCACCTCAAAGATATAGTTTAAAGACTAAGTCTTTAGAATTCTAGTTTGCTTTCAGGTGTACTAAGAAGGAGAAGGAACATTTCCCCCCTAACCTCCCTTCATTGAAAAGGAGTCTTTCTGGACTAGGCCTAAAATGTTTGTCCTTCAGGGTAATAGTGTCTGTCTAATTGCTGAACAGTTTCAGGCTTAGGATAAAAGATTATGCTTATATGCCTTCCTCCACAGAAGGTTGGAGCTATCACACCTTTCTCGCCCAGTGTAATGTAGTACCCATAAATTTGGAGTAGTAAATATTTTGGCTGTTCAGCACTAAGTTTTCAACTTTTAAGTTAAATAGCCACCCTTTGAAATTCCAGAGCACCCTGCCTCAGGGAAACAGAACTACTTATAAAACATATTTTGGTAAAAAAAAAACTGTTTCCTTTGACTGGCTTGAAAGTTTACAATAGGAAACGAATTAGGTATAATTTCATTTATTTTAAATAATTTATTTTTTCATTTATTTTTAAGGGCTTAAATCTCACTCAAAAAGTTTAAAATAATTAATCAGGCTTTAAAAGTGAGTTTCCCGGCCATATCCAGGAAGTTTGTTAATTTTTTTTTGAGGAAAGAGAAGCTAAAAAAAACCTAAAAAGCATCAAAAATTTGTTTATATCTAATTTTGCTATGTTCTTACAAGTCAGAAGAAAATTCAAGGAGAGGACTTAAAACCAGTAACTCCCCTGGATTAGGCCTTGGTGAGGTTATTTGTTTCTACAGAAATAAGAAATAACGGGAGTAGCTTCTAAAAAGACGTCAGTGATGTAAACCAATGAAATGAGACGTCTGGCATTATTTAAAAAACGATGAAAAATGAAATAAAAAAAAACATACTTTTTCAACTGAAAGCAAGAAGTGACATTAAATCTTAAGACTAGCAGAAATCATTACGTGTATGAGGGGGAATGCCCCTTCCTCAATACCTCGCTCTTTATGCTATAGTTCAAATTTTGTCCCAATTGTTTAAGAACAACTCCAGAAACATAAGGTTCGTTTAATTAGAACAATAAACATATTTTTAGAAGTACTAAAAAACTTTAGCGTAAAAAGCATGGTGTTGAAGAGGGGACAACCCCCTCGTATACTTAAGTATTCTGTTAGTCTTAAGCATTAATGTTTCTAACTTACTTTCAGTGTAAATAAAAAATTGTTTTTTTACTTATTATCTTTAAGAATATGAAATCCGTAGCCGGAAAATTCGCCACGTGACATGTACATAAGGAACTTTCGCGACGTAATTGTAACTAATTATCTAAGGATTAGATTCGGAAATGTACTTCGTGCAATACTGATTTCTAAGCAGCTGAAAAGCTTAATTTCATCGGACAATTGGAGAAAATGAAAGTAAACCATTGATCAATAAAATAGTTTCAAATTTCGTTGGTATAATCCATTTTCAATAGTTGCTTGGATTCTATTGTCAAGTTCTCCAATAAGCTAATGACCCAAACCAAGAGGAAGTTTGACACGGCTGGTCAGTTTAGGGAATCTTCCTGCTCTCTCCCCTATTAAATTCTATTAGCGGTCCCTCTGCGGGCACGGGTCACATTTTACATTAATGAGTCTTCTAAGACTTCTTGTAGTTGCCAAACCATATCAAATTCCGAATCTTAATTTGGAACACGGGGTTGTCTTTTGGGGTTAACTCGACTGCCAGATGTGTCAAACCCCATCTGCTATCAAATACCACCAATACCTTGGCATCTAATGAGCTGATTTTAAGTAAAATAGGAAAAATATTTCCGTCGAAAATTCTTTAATTCATTCTTAATTTTACCGCACCAGAGGAAATTTTTCACAAAAGAAAATACGGAGAATAGTAACTGAATCCTGACTTTTTTAAAACATAAATAATGATTGGTTATTGAATGAAACTGTATCCAACTAGTTCTTACCAGTAAAATAAAGGTGAATCTCTTTGGATAGAGGAAACCGAAAATATTGGAGATCCTCTCAACGTTAAATATACCAGGGGTTGCTTATCTACCTTTTCATTTTTATCCCTATTTCAAGACATAATGTTATATAGCATAATTATTTAATTTTTATGAGAGTAATTAAATCTAAAATAATATATTCATATGCGATAGTGAATTATTTAGTAACAAAAAAACTCCCAGTCCAATTTTTGTCGAAATTTTTATTTTTATTCTACATCATTTCCCTGTTGTTGTTTTTTTTTTTTTCGATTTGACCCATCTTAAATAATAATTGGCTATATCCGTAAAATCTAACTTCGTAACAAACATGTGACCATTGAACCGTGTGAACAATTTTTCCGTACCAGAGGTAATTCTCAAAAAAAAAATACGGAGAATAGTGACTAAATCCTACTTTTTAATGCTCAAATAATAATAGAAAAGGGTCTTTATTCACTGATTGAAACTGCAACAAACCATTTCTTACCAGTAAAGTAAAGATGAATGTCTTAGGAATGAAGGAACCAAAAATATTGGACCTCTCAACGTTAAATATACCAAAGCTGCTCATTTATCATTGCATTCTTACGCTTTTTTCAAAGAATAATGCTATATAGCATAATTGTTTAATTTTTATTAGGTCTAAAATAATATATTTATATGATACTCATAAAATTTAGCAACAAGAACACCTCCCTGTCCATTTTTTCGACCAAATTTTATTTTTACTCTACAATAATTTTCATATTTTTGTTCTGTGTGAATTGGGTTCATCTTACATAATAAATAGACATGTCTGTAAACTCTAACTCCGTAACCACCATGTGAGAGTTTGCAACGGTTATCACAAGCTGCCTTAGCAAGGGATTCTTTGTCTTACTCCCTACAAAGTGGGATTCAGTGTGAAGAATGTTTAGAAATGTCAAAAGAGATGACCCAAAAGATATGTTTTTTAGTTAGATTACTTGGGAGATTTAGGCCAAAAACAGATTGAATAGTTGGCAACTGCACGGAGTTGAAAAAAAAATGTTACAAACGAGGTTAAAATCCAAAGGTAGTCTTGAAACAAAGTGACACATATGCAAGGGCCGAGGGGCCAAGCATTGTCCAGGTAGGGGAGTAGGTGACTAATTTAAGCATTGCTTGAGTGAGAGACGTGTGGCCATTTCTAAAGCAAAATTAAAATATTTTTTAAGTATTCTTTGTTAATATATTTTATTTGAGATTTCTGACAACTTCTCCTAACCAAGAGTTATTTTGGCTAGTTGGTTCACAAATAACTGATTTCTTACGAAAATTTATCACACAATTTAAAAATTCTATAGTTTCAAGACTTTTAGCTTGATGTCTCAAATTTTGCTGCTTCAGTTCAAGCTAATCCAAGTAATTACTTGCTCCTTCAAGTGAGCAGCCATAATATATTTTTCCGGAAAAATTTGCAAAATTTCGTGAGAGGAATTTTAAACCTATGAGGAAGTCCTAGGTTACATGCGCCTAAAAATCGCATGATGCATTTTATAGGCCACGGAAAATAAAATAATTTTAAGAGTCTGTCTACATTTTCTGGAAAACTGGGTCGGAAATCTGGAAACTTAGCTACTTAAGGTGAAACTATAATGTGGCATTTATGCAGCGCCATAATATCGTGTATATTGAATGGTTTGGTTTCCCATGAAGGTATACCCAGAGCAAAATCTTGGAGGGGTGAATGTGATAAGAGCACCAATAATTGACCAAATTGACAAGTCTATTTATAAAAAGAGTAAAAAAGAGAGAGAAAACAAATTAGGGTGCCATAAAAATCTTGGGGAGGGTTAGCGGTTCTACCCAGGATCCACCCCTGGATTCCCATATACATGCCCAAGTTTTCCAGAAATACTGCGAATAGATGTACTTCCGGAAGGCCTCACCTTTTCTGCGATTGTTTGATTTCTATTGTGGATATAAGCATTTTCCTTTCTTCAGCTTTGCCAGGGATCTAAACAAATAACGCACAAACAACCTACAATGATGTTGTTCTACAACCTCTAAACAAAGCACTTAATGAATAAATAAAGAACTGCTCTATAGCTCTCAGACGTTTTTGATTTGATAATGTAATTTTTACCGAGTTTTATTCCCTTTTGGAGGTGCCTCCCCTTATTATATGTGATCATATACATATTTTTATGCTTACAGCTTTTAACGAGTAAATCTAAACCTGATGAACCGTGGATATTTTGAAACAGTATGAGTAGCTAGTTCTTTTACAGACTTACCATTATTACAATTCCACAATTAAGATTCAGCTTCATTTGGAAGGGCCCCTTTATATTTACTTTCCATTACAATAAACGGCTACTTCTATTCAATTCGGTCTAATCTTAATCTAATGTCAATCGAATTTTTCATTCGTGAGTATTAAAATTTCCAAATATAAGCACAAATCTACCCTCATCTCATTAAAAGTGCTTTTCTTTCAATATTGCTTTCAATTTCAATATTGCTTGCCTTTTCTTTTGTTTCAAAATGCATTCAGCATTTCTAGAATACTAGTTCATTTTCTTAACCTTTTGAGAGAAAGGCAAACTAAATTTAGAAATATTTCAATCCAGAAAGCCTTTGATCCCAGCTGGACCTTAATCGGGCTACATAATCTCAGCGTCTTCAATGGGATTTGGACCATAAAAGGCAATTGAGGAATACAATTCGAGCAAGGATACTGCAATAACGGCAAAATTTATTTGCAGCTATTGAAATAAGGCAGATACATCTCTCTGAATGGAGCCATGTTTTTAAATAGTCTTTTGTGTGTGCAATCGTTTCATATGGTTTTTTTTTGTACGAAGCTAGGTATGGGGTTGTTGCAAGGAGGTGTTAGAAAGTAAAACTCGCAGCCATTTTTTTCAATTTTCCAGAGGATCAGTTGGTCAATAATTTGACCCCCTTCGCTCATGTTGGTATGATATTGAGTATAAGGTGGAGCAGTAGAGATAAACCTACACACGAAGCTGAACGGGGAAAAGGTCAATTGGTAATTAATTTGCTAGTCATCCAGGTATAACGATTTTTTTTTTAGTTGTTTTACCCCTTAGATCAGGACTGTTAGGTCAGAGCTGTTCTGCCCCTTAGGGTAGAACAACTCTGTCTGCTCTTCTACCACCTCATCTATTCAAAGCTTCACTTTCTGCTCATCCCATGAAGTTTCAATCCCCTATAAATCGTTTCTTGAGACCTCTTCCCATCCCTGCGATGATATGACCTGCATGAGGGTATGACCTGCGATTTGTTTGGCTTTGAAAGGGTGACCATGCAGTACAATCTTACACAGTCCGTGATTTTTTGTCTGTAAATGTGGCCTAGCAATTTTAACCTTTCATTATAGACCTAGAAAATTGGATACAACGATATTTTGGGCAATTGTTTTGTGTTCAGTTGATCAACATTCTCTCAATTTACTTATTTTGCAAGCAAAATACTTACTTTTCAACTTCCAAATTACTTCCAAATTTCAAAATCTACTTATCTTCTTTGTATATTACATATTCGGATCTTTTTATTCTTGGAATAAAAATAATGTAATCTCTATAAGCAATCTAAAATAGTCGGAGATAAATTCCTAACTTAAAGTCAAAAAATTTATTTCCTCGATTGCTGGTGTGAATTTCATGAAGATAAATGCGTGTTTTACTCTTCCCAATGTAGCCTCCATTATCGGAAGCAGTTTGGTTCGTAGAAAGAGCGTCTTTGTATTCTCTTTTCTCTTTCCTCTTGCTCAAGTGTCTGAAGATCTGATAAAATCTTTTGTTCAGAACAGTTAGGATCCAGATATCACTTTTAGGACTTTTCCTATCTCAAGAAACCTTGCTGGACAAGGAGGTCAAGGATTCTTGAATCCTTGCTGGTTCAAGATGTTTTTAAAACTGGTGTTTTTTTCTTTTTTTTTTCTTTTTACTGCCAACTCCTCATTGGATTAAAATAGCTTACAGTATGGAACGATAGACTCAGCAATGAGCTTTATCAAATAGTAGAAAATGTTCGGAATTCAATCAGTGGGACCTGGTTATAAGCCATCACCCGGGAATGAAGCATATTAGAAGTTGAGTGTGATGCCGCCTTGTGGACCGCCTGTGTTATATTTTACCAAAGAAACTTTTAACGAAGAAACTGTGTTATATTTTACCAAAGCTAACATTTTACAAGCTAAAAAGGTTCATTCATTTTACTAACTGTATTTATTAAAAATTGGAATATTTTCGTATTGTGATGTTTGCCTTCTCTGCAGCTAATCTTGTAGTTCTTTTGGGATTTGGCTTGTTTTTATTGGTTCCTATTTTTTACCGACGCTCTCGCACAAGCTTGTATTTAACCAAATAATCACACAGTATACATAACAAGCACAAAAAAAATATAGCACAAGCACAAATAAAACAAGCACATAGACAAGCACAAATAAAACAAAATTAAAATATATAGAATAAGCACACAAGCATAATAATTAACCAAATACTCACACAGTATACATAACAAACACAAAAACAATAAACATGATACACTTTATTGTTTTAAAAGGGAACACCATGGGTGTCCACTAGTTCCGTTATTGTGAGTTTCAATGCATCTGCCGATGGCAGCATTAGGGTCAATATTAACATATCGCCTATTGGCCCAAGAATTATTTGCCCAGGCGTGGGGGCTAGAAGATATTTAGCAATACCGGTAATATATTCGTCTGAGTTGCTTTGATTCCGTTGAAGGTACGCCAAAAGGGTGCAAGGTATAAAAAATTTGGGAGCGCATACGAGTTATATAATTTAGCTAGTAGCTGGTGATTAAAACGAAGTTTTTAGAAACTATGCTAACGTAGACACTGGATGTCTGGCGCTGGAAGTGGCAAATGAGGAGCTTTTTAGTTGCTGTAAGGGAGTTTCAGAGTAAACTCCCTTACAGCAACATAAACTCCCCTTACTCCCCTGTAAGGGGAATTTCATTCTCAGTTTAGAAGGAGCCATACTCCATTAAGATCAACTTTAAATTATTGGGGAACTGAGCTGCAGTTGAATAGTACCACTTCTGACTTTTCAGCGTTAAACTTAAGATTTATTTTTGAATGCTCTCGACTCCTCGTACCTCGTTTCTCTTATTGACCACATCGGGAAAATCCTCGAAAAACCTAATTCCTGGCTAAACTTAATTTCTATTGACCTTCAGAAAGCCTTTGACCTTGTTAACCACAATATTTTAATTGAGAAACTAGAAAGCGAGTTCAATATCGATCCCTTACTGGTAAAATTGGTTGCCTCATTTTTAAAAAATAGATCACAGGTGGTTAAATACCAGAACCATTACTCAAATCCTCTCCCTATCTACAATGGCATACCCCAAGGAACTCTCCTAGGCCAAGGAACTCTCCTTTTTTCAGTCATGGTTAACAGCCTTGCGAAGGAAGTTCCTGACCGTTGGAAATTTGTTGATGACCTAACGAGTGTTGAAAGTTGCTTCAGAAATTTAATAAGCGACCCTATGAGTATTCTCAATGAAATTGGAAGTGAGGCGTTGGACCTAGATATGACCGTAAACCCCTCTAAGTCCATGATAATCCCGATTTGTTTCCTCAAATCCTCGCCCTGTTTTCTTAATCCTATCCCTCCTGAAATTTATGCATCCTCGGTTAAATTACTTGGAGTCACAATTTCGTCAAATTTAAAGTGTGATATCCACGTTAAAGATATCATCCATAAAGCTAATGCGTCTATCGCCCTCCTTAAGCTCCTAAATAAATATAGCGTCCCCCCTTCTCACTCCTTAAGGTTGTACACGTCGTTTGTCCGTCCGCATCTTGAATATGCTTGTCCAGTTTGGCACCCTGGCATCTCTCGTGAAGAATCAGACAAAATTGAGTCAATACAAAAAAGAGCCTTGCGAATAATTTTCAAAGAAGGCAAGGTGCCTTACTCTCTGCTCCTAAAAAAAGCTAGTTTGGAAACCCTTGAACGAAGGAGGTCGTCGTTGTGCCTCCGTTTTTCGAAAAATGCAATAACGAACCCTCGGACGGCAAGTATTTTCCCCAAACGTCACTCACCATCCAGATTACGACAGCCTCGAGCTGTTTCTGAGCCCATCCCAGTTTTGTCCCCCATTCGTTGCGTTACCTCCAGATATTAAAAAACCTTTGTCCCCTTCATCACAGAAAAAATAA
The DNA here is from genome assembly GCF_032884065.1 of Artemia franciscana. NCBI lineage: Eukaryota > Metazoa > Arthropoda > Branchiopoda > Anostraca > Artemiidae > Artemia > Artemia franciscana. The sequence goes on from NC_088867.1 coordinate 56,671,299, forward strand.
ATAAAATAGCCAACTAGTTTCGCCTCCCCCCGTTTTTTTTTCTCTTTCATGTGAGGTGTTTTAGGTCGTTGTTCGTTTGATTCGTTTGTTCCCACCGATTGTTTATATGTTCTCTTTTAAACCTTTTTAACGCTAATTTTATCTCACTCTTTTAGTTTTGTTTTACGACTTACCTTTTCAACTTTCTGACATATTGCCGTTTAATTTTTTCTTTTTTTTGACAAATGAATGGCTTTGCCTTTCTGATTTAGTTGTTTTTGACATTGTTTAACCAGTTTTTTAGTTGTTGTGCTATTTTTATGATGTGTTTTTATTTTTATGGTTTTATGACTCTGGAATGCGAATTCCGGAATCCGTCCCTCGGGGCTTGTGATAGTTATTTTTTGAAATTAAATATCTTATCTTATCTTATTTAAGAACATTAATCCCTCACATAGTTGAAATTTTAAATTAATACCCCCCCCCCCCTTTTTTTTTGTTTTTTTCTCACTCCACTCTTATCTTATAGTTTGAGTGTTTATTTTGCAATTGCAAACTTTGTAATTCTTGCTAGCTACATTTTTGTTTAAATTTGTTTTCCCTGTTTTAACTTTACGAGTTTTTATCGTTTGACTTTTTATTGATTGCAATTTATGATGTTGTACTGACGCTGAAGTGCGAATTCGGCCCTTTTGGGCTTGTGATAGTCGCTTTGTTGAAATAAATATTATCTTATCTTATCTTATCTCTGTTCTGCTGGGGGTTGAAGACATCATCCCCATAAGTAATAAGAGATACATTTTATTATTACTATTATCATTATGGTTTTTAATACTTTTATCGCCAATCATTATATTTGGCCTACCATGAGATGGCCACAAGGACGCAATTGGAACTCGAGAGAGATAAGGAGGCATATCTTTCAAAATAGTTGATTGCTGCTCCTTAACACGTTGGAAAATGTTGTTTAACGTCTTTTGCATTTCAACAGCCGATATCTGCATATCTGCATGAGCTAGAAATATTTTTCCCTCATTAATTTCGGAGTTTCCCCAATCTTCAAAACATATATGGTTTGGAAGCTTCTATCGGGAACCAATGGTAATCAATTCAAGCATTGAGATGGGACTTTTTGATTCCCTTGATACCTTATAAGTATTTTTTTATGTTGTTAAAGACTTTTCTGTTTTAGACCAAAATACTACGATCTGTTGGATACCATCTGCCTAACTTTGAATTACTGCAGGACATATGCTGTAGTAAATTTTTGTTGTATTATTTTTTTTGTATTAAAACGGATATTTTTTGCTGTAGTAAATTTGTAGTAAATTGTGTTGCTATAGTAATTTTTTTCTCATTGTTTGCTGTAGTAAATTATTGACAAAGTTCTTATATTGCCTTTGGTTTGGCGCTTTTTGACTCACTTAGAATTGACACTTTTGCTGACGACATAATTAGTAGCTCTAACAACCTTTCTTTTTTCACCTAGTTCGAGCGATTGCTGTTCATAGCAGGCTTACCTTATATCTTCGTATAAAATCAGAGATAAATTTTATGAATAGTATTCGGAGGCTTAGAACACTGATGTCAAACCTTTTAAACTCAATGTGTCAAAATTTTGAAAATTCAAAACATAATTTTGTTGGCGTGTCATACATTGAAAAAGTAGAGTTTAAGGAAGAGAAATAGAAATGCAAATAATTTTGGTGATTTCAATATCAAGTATAATGCCATTTAAAATGCAAAAGCTAGATTATGAAACCATTTAGTCATTTCCTTGGTGCTAGTATTCGCCTGTCAGATCTCCTATTTTGGCTTTACACTTGGCACATTTCTTGGCCAGACAATCTATTCCTTCACAATTTCTTCGAAACCTAAAAAAAATTTTTTAGTTATACTCGTTTTCATTCTTCAATCGATTTTCTTACTTATTTTCATCTACTAATCAGTAAAAGATCAATAGATCATAAATCCACTGGTTGTAAATCAGTAGATCTGATTGATTTACTGATCTTAACTCCACATTGACCAGTATCCTGAATATCTATCAATTGGATTTCTAAATCGTCAATGTCCATCTGTTGAAAATTCTTTAATTAATAGAAGATTTTTTCTTAAAAAGATTACCCCCTCATTTTAATTGTCGATGTCTTGGTTCTTTATTGCTTGCTTTCCTTTCACTCCGCCTTTTGAATCTCTTCATTTGTGTTCTGAGTATTCCTGCTTAAGTCTTTTAAATACCAACTCGTGGTTTGTTTCTGTTTGCAGAGATGTTTGGTCCTTTCTTGTAATTACATAAAAAAAACTAGGTTTTTTTAACTGAAAGTAAGGAGCGACATTAAAACTTAAAACGAACAGAAATTACTCCGTATATGAAATGGATTGTTCCCTCCGCTATCCCTCGCTCTTTACGCTAAAGCTTTTAATTGTTTTAAGAAGCAGAATTGTGGCAAAGAGTCAAACTTTAGCGTAAAGAGCGAGGGATTGCGGAGGGAACAATCCATTTCATATACGGAGTAATTTCTGTTCGTTTTAAGTTTTAATGTCGCTCCTTACTTTCAGTTAAAAAAACCTAGTTTTTTTTATGTAATTTCTGAACGTTTTTGAATTAATGCATGTTTGATTTTGACTCTCCACACGTAAACTATTCAAACGAAATTTGCATATTAATTCCTTTTTTGGCTAAATGGCTTTCTCTTAGTTTTGATCATACGATTTTGAGAAATATGGGATGGGGAAGGAGGCCTAGTTGCCATGCAATTTTTCGGTTACATAAAAAGGCAACTATTAATTTTAATTTTAACGAATTTTTTTATTAGCAAAAAATATACGTAACTTTAGAATTAACTTACGTAACAAACTTTTATATTCTTTAATTATTATTATGTATATGAGGGGGTTTGTACCCTCGTTAATACCTCGTTCTTTACACTAAATCGTAAGTTTTGTCCCAATTCTTTAAGAATGACCACTGAATCAGAAAGGCCGTAGAATAAATAGTTGAAATTACTAAAAATACTTTAGCATAAAGAGCGAGGTATTTATCTCCTCCTAAATACCTCGCTCTTTATGCTAAAGTATTTTTAGAACCCCTCATATGCGTAATAATCTCTGTTCATTTTAAGTTTCAATGCTACTTCTTCCTTTCATTTGAAAAAACGTTTTCATGTTTATTTTTCATTGTTTTCTTATAGTAATGCTAGAGAATCCTGCGCCATTTTCATTGAATTTTTCTTCCCCCATGACAGATTCCTCCAAGGAAAGATCCTCCAACATAGCCCCCTCTCCTCAGCCCCACCCCCAAATAAAATAAAATCCCCCTGAAAACGTCTGTACACTTCCCAATAACCATTACTATATGTAAACACTGGTCAAAGTTTGTAACTTGCAGCCCCTCCCCCAGGGATTGTGGGGGAGTAAGTCATCCCCAAAGACATAGTTATTATGGTTTTCGACTATGCTGAACAAAATGGCTATCTCAAAATATTGATCCGTTGACTTTGGGAAAAAAATGAGCGTGGGAGGGGGCCTAGATGCCCTCCAATGTTTTTGGTCACTTAAAAAGGGCACTAGAACTTTTCATTTCCGTTAGAATGAGACCTCTTGCGACATTCTAGGACCACTTGGTCGATACGATGACCCCTGGGGAAAAAAAAAAAAAACGAAAAAACAAACAAATAAACACGCACCCGTGATTTGTCTTCTGGCAAAAAATACAAAATTCCACATTTTTGTAGATAAGAGCTTGAAACTTCTACAGTAGGGTTCTCTGATACGCTGAATCTGATGGTGTCATTTTCACTAAGATCCTACGACTTTTAGGGGGTGTTTCCTCCTATTTTCCTAAATAAGGCAAATTTTCTCAGGCTCGTAACTTTCGATGGGTAAGACTAAACTTGATGAAACTTATATATTTAAAATCAGCATTAAAATGCGATTCTTTTGATGTAGCTATTGATATCAAAATTCAATTTTTTAGAGTTTTGGTTACTATTGAGCCGGGTCGCTCCTTACTACAGTTCGTTACCACGAACTGTTTGATATTTGAATACAAGTAAAAACAGTTATCAAAAATTTTTCAATAAGGATTTCTTCTTTATTATTAACAAATTTTTTATTGTTCGTAATTGTCAAATTAGTGATTTTTAATTGTTTAATTTTTTATTTTTAAATTTTTAATAATTCCATCAGGATTTTTTCTTTGTTATTAACAAATTTCTTTGTATCATATTTGTCTAAAATTTACTTTAGCAAAGAAGATGTTTTTCTTTAAAATGATTAGCCCCTCATTTTAATTGTCGACGTCTTTGTTCTTTATTGCTTGCTTTCCTTTCACTCCACCTTTTGAATTTCTTCATTTGTGTTTTGACTATTCCTGCTTAAGGCTTTTAAACACCAACTCATGCTTTGTTTCTGTTTGTAGAGATGTTTGGTCCGTTCTTGTAATATTTGAATAAAAGTAAAAACAGTTATCTAAAGTTTTTCAGTACGCATTTTTTCTTTATTATTAACAAAATGTTTATTGATCTTAATTGTCAAATTAGCTATTTTTAATTGTGTCTCATATTTAGTCATTGTTTCTTCTTCTTTTCCGGTACTAAAATAAACAAAAATTTTTGTAAAATAATCATAAGAAGCAATTTTTATTAAAAAATTATTTAGATCTTCAATTTTGTTTTTCATTAACATGCTATGTATTTCCCTTTCTACCTTTCGATCTCATCATTTTTTTACTTTCTTATTTCCCCTTGCTCTTTCTTTGAAATTTGATTCTCTTAAGTAAGAAGATATTTTTTTTTATTCAAAAAGAATGGTTTGAAAAATTACCAGACACAAGGTGTTTTTGTTTCTAACTAAAAGACAAACTTCAGGATTCGCTATATTTTCAATGAAAGGCCAATAGAGAATTATATCATTGCCAGAAACTTGCTTAAACCAGCGCTGAAATCGACAAAATATTTCTGTTTTTCTTCATCTTTCGGTACTACTTGACTTTGTTCATACTTGCTTTTAGATTTTAAATTGTTTCTTGTTTCTTTTATTGTATTTTATTGTGGCTTGTTGGGAGAGCCCTTTAAGCTGCTTGGTGAAGAAAGAGGATGGTGTCAACTCAATATTCATTAAATAAAGCGCCATCTACATAATAGGTTGGTTTTTCTCTTAACGAGTGTTAGGAAAAATAACTATAGATGAAAAATTGATAAAATTGTTAGTAGAAGTGGAAAAAAACTTAAGTAAGTGGAGAAAAAGCTTAGCTGCATGCCGTTCTGATCGCCGTTCAATTTCTGTTTTTCTTAAAATCTGTTTTTGATGGCCGTGTTCACCGTTGAACGTGCCATAATAAGTAATAAAAACACAAACAAGCATATTTAAGTTTTTGCTCGAGTAAAACTCTAAATGGCTACCGGTGATGTCAAACGTCTACGGCAAAAAACGATGTAAAGTCAATATTTGATTATAAAGACGTTGCAAGTTCACTTTGGAATCACATAGGATAGAATTTAGACAATAAAATGGACAAGCATGAGCTAGAAGTCTTATTCTATGAAAATGGCTACTTTCAAGTAAAAGGTGAAGGTTTGAAGATACTTTCAGCATTGGAAAGTATTAGGTACAAAAGAAAAAAGGACTGTCCCTTGACTTGTAGGGACAGTTAAAGATAGCTGATTGACTAGCCTATAGAGTAAATCTAAATTTAACCTGTTGTATAAAATGCCTATGGTTTCTGAACAAAAAATAGATTTAGTATACAAAAGCATTAACTTTGCAATAAGTTAAATTTGTCTTATTATAAATATCATATTCAGTTTAAGTACTTTAGTCTTGGAGCAAACATGAATTAAACTTGATTTGATCACTTTTTGGAATATTACTCATGACCTTCAGCTGAAATATTAAGGTAAGAATCTAGACTAGGCTAGTTTGAATTCTAGATGATAGCATTTTTACTATTGGAAGTAGTTTAGCTTGCTGAATAAAATTTTAGGTTTAGAGTAACATTGGCATCATTTGAGGGGTATACCTTTTCCTCCTTGAACTTTGAAAAACACTTTTTATGAATAATACGTTTTTGGTATTTTCCTCGAAAAAATAAAACTTTATCTCGTATTTACTCAACAGTTTTACAACTTTATTTCAATTCAATTTATTTTCAAAACGGGCAGCGGACAAGCCGAATATTCGTTTAGTCGTCAAAAGATAAATTTATCTACAATCTAGAGTCAAAACTTATAAAATAACTTTAGCTGTCATCTTTGGGCAATTGCAGTTTTTGACTGCAATTCAAAAAACCCACGCTATCTTAACCGTCCACGCATAATTCCTGTTTTTACTGAAGAACGTCCACCGTCGAAAACGTCCTCAAAAACGCCCACCGTGCAACAAAAACGAAAATTAAGCAGTTAAACGTCCAACGTTGTCGGTTCAACTGGTTCACTGCACGGTGATCAAAAATGCGGACTGCTTTTTTGAACGCCACTCAGCGAAAGCAGTTGACCTTACAACATTGGATGTTAACTGCTTCATTTTTGTTTTTGCTGCACGGTGGACGTTTTTGAAGCCGTTTGGCGTTCTTCAGTAAAAACAGGAATTAAGCATGGACGGCTTAGCGCCAGTGTTGCCAGATGTAGTATAATTATGCGGAATGTAGCATAATTAGGAACCAAAAGCATCCAAGCATAATCCTCCTTAAGATAGCATAATTGTTGCATAATCTAAGACGATGTAGAAAAACTCATAACATCACATCAATAAAACGAACACCAAAGATGGTTTATCGAATTTTTCGACCAAACTAAAGTAAAATTTTCGGCACAGCGACAGACTACGATCCATCTGGTATTTTTTTGTTCTGATCCTGTGGTCTCTGGTCTATGGCAAAGAAAAGCGTACACAAGATATTTGAATTTAAAGACATTTGGTGATTGGTTGGATTGGTGAAGATGATTGTTTGATGAAATTTTGAGATTTAGAGGGGTTTCATGTTGTTGTTGTTGATGGTGAACGGTGAGAGAATTTGTTTTGCAATTAGGCCTAGCCCTTTCAACCATAGACAATTGTTCATGGTTCAAGAACTGGTTGATAGCTACTACACACAAGCTAGATACCAAACTATCGCCGAAAATCCAATAGATTTTGTGAAAAGCTTATGCTCATCAGATATTGTTTTCTAATCTACCAAAATCTATCAATGGTGGCTAGTTATAGTTAGGGATTCTAGTTTTGGTAGACACTTAATGAGTTGCAAGTCTTTCCCCAAAGACAAAGGCTAGCTTAAGGGATCCTCATTGCCACTAGGGAAACATCCCTGTTTTGGCAATCTCTGGATGGCTGTCAGCCACTTCTTCAAAATTGTGTTTCTCTGAGTGAATGGCTATCTGAAATTCAGGAATTTGTCCTCGGAGTTTTTGTACAGCCTTCTGATGACCATTACCTCGGTGAGGTAAAGGTGGAGCCCCAGCACACAACATCAACATCACAGGAGATAATAAAGATAAAATTGGAAACCTTTTCATGAGCTGAACATAGTCTCTGGAAACGAACCTGTGGTGAGAGCTACATTGCCTTCGATGAGGATACCTCTCTCAGGGAATTCTGTTCAGACTGTATTCTTATTTATTTTTTTTTTCTTCAAACTAGAGGTAGGCTCAGGGTTACTTCTGTGAGGGGCATTCCATGTCAGTTTAACACTGCTCACCAGTGCATTGAGAGACTTCTCGATCTGTGGAGTGCTCTTGAACAGTTTTTCGTGCTAGCTTCAGCAGAAGACCGTCAAGTTGCTGCAGACAAAATCTTGTTAGAAATGAAAAACCCTTTCACGAAAGTCTATTTGCTTTTTCTTAAGTATGCTCTCAAAGATTTCAACTCCTTCAACGCCTTGTTCCAATCGGCAAAGATTCTAATCGGAGATTTGCAGTTTGAGTGTGAAAAGTTCATCAAGACTCTATGTAGAAACCTCATCCAAGAAAGGTTTCTAAGAGACTCTACAAAGATTAATCCGTCAAACCCGAGTCATTTCCGCTTATTAGAAGACGTCTTTTTAGGAGATGAGTGTGCCCAGTATCTTTTGAAATCAGTGCAGAGTGGTAAAATAATCCCTGAGGACGTGAGCACTCTCCGAAAAAGGTGTTTAGGTTTCTACATTACCGCAGCGACACAGACGCTCAAGCGATTCCCGCACGGTGATCGTTTTTTGAAGTCCCTTCAGTTTGTAAATCCCAAGATGGCCCTGGGAACTGAAATAACCAGTGTTCCGTCACTAGGTGTCGTAGTGAACCGATTTCCAAGTCTCATGCCAAAACTCACAGACATTGATTCCCAGTGGCGCAAGCTGCCATATGCTCTTAGTGACTCCGAAAAGATAGATATGAGTAAAATTACTACAGACTTGATGTGGAGAAAAATACGCGAAATGAAGGAGTTTTTGCAGTTCTGGCAGAACTCGCCGAGAGGGTGCTCTCCCTATCGCATTCGAACGCAGACTCAGCAACAATTGTTTCTTTCATCAGTGATGTCAAGACAAAAAAGTGGAATAGGTTGAAGAAAGAAAGTATTGAAGCCGTGCTGGTCCCAAAATTGCGACTAAGAACAAAAGATACAGTTTGCTACAAATATGTCCCTACAGACAATCAGATCAAGCTCCACAATTCCGAGAGCCCCTACGTAGCCACCCCTACCCCTGGTCAAGAAGTCGAATCCGAAAGCAGAGATGAAGAAGATCATTGAATATGAACTGCATTTTTTCATTCTTTTTTTAATGTATCTGAAGTGAAATTTTGATGATGATATAAGACACTATGTTATTCAAATGCCACCAACCGCTTAGAGAAGAAAGACGACTTGCGAAAAAAGACGAAAAACTTGAACCAAATTGTGAACCAAGATCCTTCCCTTGGACATAAAAAAAGCCTTTTTACTTATTTTCTATGCCATTTTACCTTTTTCTTTGCCTCCTTTGTTTATACCCCGCTTTTGTTCCCTTAGCGGGTTAAGAATAAATTATTAGGCTATTATTATCAGATTATATTCTATTCAGAACCTTTATTAAGATAAGACAGAATTCAACTTGTCTTAACTGATCAACTTTTTCGTGAAACCTGGGAAAATATAGAATCGTAGCATAAATCTGTCCAAAAAAGCAATATTTTGGACTCAAGGAAGTATAATCCTATCCGTGTAATATGGCAACACTGCTAAGCACGGGTTTTAAAAATTTTGGCCAGATTTAAACCGATGACAGAACCGCTTAAAATTGAGTATACTGCATGAAGATAAAAGCAACAGAAATTGTGTCAATAATTACTGTATTGGCTCGGAAACTAATGCTCTAGAACTAATGAGGAGACTTGGTAAATATAGTGCATGCACATTTAATTGATTGTAAAACTACTACGTTTGTATAGGCTACTGGATATATTATTAGGTTAATTATGCAATGACCTACTTCTCTTTTTGTGTAAAATCTTAGGTCAATTTTATACAATGGGTTAGCTTTAGAATAGAGGCTAGTCAATCAGTTACCTTTAACTCTCCTTACAGGTCAAGGTTCAATCCTTTTTTTTCTTTTAGCTTATACCTAATACTTTATATCCTGAAAAGCAACCTTGATAGTATTTAGACAACAAAATGAGAAAGCACAATATTGTAGTCCTATACTATGGAAATACGCTATAAAATAAAGTATTTTTCTTTTGTGCAAAAACTTAGTTCAAGTATATACAACTGGTTAGGTTTAGTAGGCTATATGGGCTAGTCAATCAGTTATCTATAACTCTCCTTACAATTTAAGGTTCAATCCTTTTTTGGTAAAATTTTAGTTAATTGACTACTTGCTATCTTGGAAAGGGTTTAGGTTAGGAAAATGAAACTTTCAGGGATGGGTCTACAAGCTAAAGTATGGCCTGAGAAGGTATTTTAAAGTACCCACCTCCACCCCTTCTCTCTCTAGAGGGCCCTGAAATTTGCCTACATGACAGGTCTATACCTATTGAAATTTTGACAAAACAACATTTTACCTTAATTTTCAGTTACTAGTTCTTTTTTGCTGCCTTTAGTTCTGAAAATGCAATTCCTGTTATTTGAGTAGAATTTTGAGCCATATCAATGTTTTTTTTTCAAAATTTAGGAAATGTATTTACATATCTTTAAAACCTTATAAAATGGGATTGAGCAAAGTTATGAAGCTGAAAACAATTTTGTTGTACTTCAATTAAGCAGAAGATCTATTTTGCAAAGTTCTATCCAATATCATCTATTACTTCCAAGGTGAATTTCCAACTTCCTATTGTTCAAAGTTGGATGATTTACTGCCTTTCATCATAGACAAAAAATTCATCACTCAAAATTCAAGGTTTTCAGTGCTGCTCTTTACTTTATTTTATTATATTTGATGTAAAATTGAAAAAAAAGTTTTGAATAAAAAAAATTATTTACTATCAGGTGCATGTTTTTCAATCAGCTCAAAAAACTGAAGCACAATTTTTTTTGAATAATGACAATAAATCTGGTTAAACTGACAACCCTAGATAAAAACTATACAAAACAACTCACAATTTATAAACATATCAACAGTACAAAAAGTCAAGACCAATGTGGTCAGTGGACTATGACACATGCAAAGCCAGAAAAAGAGCAATTGGAAGAACTTGGCCCAATTGGGCCCCAGGTTGGACAGGACCCTGCACTGCCATCAAAACAAACAATTGATTTTTGAAATTGTGAAATGTTCTTATTGATTTCAATAAGCATTGCTTCTGGAAGTAGATCAATTTCCAGGCCAAAATCAATTTAAAAAAAAGGTTTGTCAGTTAAATCAAAATTGTGAGATCAACAATAAATCAGGATTGACTAAATAGTTTAGCAATTATGTAGACTGAAAGTGAAGACTCAAGGAACACAGATTTTAAAACCATTTAAGAAGCATTCGCAAAAGTAAAATTTCAAAATATGTAAATTCATGTGTCCAAATTTGGTGATGTAAGTTTCAAAAGACATTTTCTGCAGTTTCATAATATTTAGGGGACACTAATGTAAATTGACCTTAGCAAATAATGAGTATAATAAAGAACAGAAGAGGACAAAACCTTAAGCTCAAAATGAACAACCTAGACCATCAAAAGTGTTAAGATTAGTCCAAGCAACTAAGGCAAAAGGCACTGAAAAAAATATTTGAAGCAATGATAAATGAAAATAAAGATCAATGAGATATGTAGGTAAGATGTTAGCAAAAACAACAATTAGAACAAGTCAAAAATGAAATTGAAGAATATAGAAATCCACAGTTGAAAGGACAGTGAGAATCATAACAACTCAAAAACAAAAATGAAGAATAAAAAAAAAAAAAAAATCACAAGACATCTAACAATGAGGGCTGGAACAAATCATAATGAAAATGAAGAGCAGAGAAAAATATTGTTAGAATTTTAGAACATATAAGACCATGAGAACAAAGAAACATGTAGTTAGAAGATAATCAGCAGCAAGAACTAAGCAACAGCAGGAATCAGAACTTGCCAAAGATGAAAGTAAATAACAAAGAATTTTAGGGTTAGCAGACAAGCAAGTATCAAGAGTGTCAAAAATGAGAGTGAAGAACAAGGAACTGTGCTGTCTGAGGACTGGTACTTTTTTAAATAATGGTACACACTTGAGCACAAAATGGTTTTATCTGTAAGTATTAAGAGACAATTAGCTTATACTCAGTGGAAAACAAGTGATGGGTGACAGAAAACATTGGAATTACAGAATTTGGGCTATACATTTGCATATTAGGGGGGAGTGAGGGTAAAGTATTTGGATGGCATGAAGTTAAAAAAAAACAATTCTTACTTCATAATAACATTTTGCATAAACATTTTGCATGCAGACCTGCTATACTTTACCCCCCCCCCCTCTCAAATGAGCAAATTTATTTCTAAAGTATTATATTTTCATAATAATTTGGTATGTTCCATTAGGATTGAGTTAACTTCACTTCTTGAGTGTGCACCATTATGTACACATACACCAAAAACATATTATGTTAGAAGAAAAGCACCATCACAATCTTTGATGCCAACAAATTGTGGTATGAAACCCAGTAATAACCTACAAAAAATGCTGTAAACCATGCAAGTGTTATTTATGCATCATTTGGACCCTTCAACTCTTTATATATTAAATAAAAAAAACAAGTTTTTTTAACTGAAAGTAAGGAGCAACATTAAAACTTAAAACGAACAGAAATTACTTCGTATATGAAAGAGGCTGCTTCCTCATCAACGCCCCGCTCTTTACGCTAAAGTTTGACTCTGGCTCTCAATTCTTCTTTTTAAAACAGTAAAAAACTTTAGCGTAAAGAGCGGGGCGTTGATGAGGAAGCAGCCTCTTTCATATACGAAGTAATTTTCTGTTCGTTTTAAGTTTTAATGTCGCTCCTTACTTTCAGTTAAAAAACTTGTTTTTATTATTTAATTTCTGAACGTTTTTGAATCAATGCATGTTTTGATTTTGGCTCTCCGCAGAGGAATAATTAAAACGAAATTTTCATTTATTTTTTTTTTTTGGCTAAATGGCTTTCTCATAATTTTGATCGAATGATTTTGAGAAAAAAGAGCGGGGGAGGAAGCCTAGTTGCCCTCCGATTTTTTGGCCAATTAAAAAGGCAACTAGAACTTTTAATTTTTTACGAATATTTTTATTAGTAAAAGATTTACGTAACTTATAAATTAGCTTACGTAAAGAACTTTTGTACTCTCATATTTTTATTACATATATGAGGGGGTTCGCCCCCTTGTCAGATCCTCGCTCTTTACACTAAAGCTTAAATTTCGTCCCAATTCATTAAGAATGAACCCAGAATCACAAAAGCCGTAGAATAAATAGTTGAAATTACTAAAAATACTTTAACGTAAAGAGCGAGGTATTAGGAGGAGGTGAGACCCTCAAATGGGTAATAATTTCTGTTTGTTTTAAGTTTTAATGCTGTTCCTTACTTCCAGCTGAAAGAACTTTTTCATATTTATTTTATCATTGTGTTTTTAAATAATGCTAGTAAATCCTGCGCTCCCTTCATGGAGATTTCCTTCCCCCATGACAAACTATCGATGTAAAGTTCCCCCAGCATATCCCCCTCTTCTCAACCCCTCCCCCAACCAAAAAAATCCTCCTGAAAACGCCTGTACACTTCCCAATAACCATTACTATATGTAAGCATTGGTCAAAGTTTGTAACTTGTTGCCCCTCCCATGGGGACTGTGGGGGAGTAAGTCGTCCCCAAAGACATAGTTATAAGGTTTTTCGACTACGCTGAATAAAATGGCTATCTCAGAATTTTGATCCGTTAACTTTGGTAAAATAATTAGCGTGGGAGGGGGCCTAGGTGCCCTCCAATTTTTTTGGTCACCTAAAAAGGGCACTAGAACTTTTCATTTCCGTTAGAATGAGCCCTCTTGCAACATTCTATGACAACTGGGTCGATACGATCACCCCTGGGAAAAAAAAAAAAAAAAAAAAAAAAAAAAAAAAAAAAAAAAAAAAAAATAAACACACATCCGTGATCTGCCTTCTGGCAAAAAATACAAAATTCCACATTTTTGTAGATAGGAGCTTGAAACTTCTACAGTAGGGTTCTCTGATACACTGAATCAGATGGTCTGATTTTCGTTAAGATTCTATGACTTCTAGGGGGCGTTTCCCCCTATTTTCTAAAATAACGCAAATTTTCTCAGGCTCGTAACTTTTGATGGGTAAGACTAAACTTGATGAAACTTATATATTTAAAATCAGCATTAAAATGCGATTCTTTTGATGTAGGTATTGGTATCAACATTCCATTTTTTAGAGTTTTGGTTACTATTGAGCCGGGTCGCTCCTTACTACAGTTCGTTACCACGAACTGTTTGATTCACTCGGGAGTCCTCCATTATCCTAGAGGAAAAAAGCCAACAAAGATGATATAATTGGGGCTGCTGCCTGCTTGGTTGAATTGCATTCCTGCACCAACAGTTTCCAAATGAATTTGTTTGGCCTATTGTAAGATACTCCTTGCTCTCTAAAGAGTTCTACAAAAAAAAAAATATGAAACTGGAACCTATGTTTTGCTTTAGCTTCACTCAATTTAAGCAATGATAAAAAAAAAATACTCTTAATGTTTTCAGCTTCAAAATACTTGGACCAATTTATTAAAAAAATATTTTAGAGGTACACCTTTCACAGACCCCCTGAAGGTGATTTTAAACCATATTCATATGGTCAAATGTACTTTGAGGGCCCCATTGGAGATTTTAAAGAGGACTTTTCATATCTTCTAAATTATTAGATCAGTCATAACCCAACAGATCTATTTCATAACCAACTCATCTATTTATATGCTGGATTTCAATTTTGCTTTAAAATTTAATATATAGAGGGGGGCTGCAAAAAAATTCCAGTCAGGCCCTTCACCAAGTCAATCCAGTCCTGGATATATGACAAACCAAGTTGAGTTTCATACTATTTAACAAAACTTAGCAAATAACAAGTCTGTTTGGTTTTAGCATTCTATGTGCCTGACAGTGAACAAAGAAAGTTTGCTAGGCTTTAGCACATAGAACAGAAAGTTTGGCAGAAAATTTAAACTTACCATAACATGGGCCTTACAAGAACTAAAGAACAGATCACCTGTTTCAGAAAGGTGAGGCTTTAAACAGTCAAAACAATGAAGTAGGCCAAAATCAGTCAGGTTACCAGTAAATCAACCATTTTGGAAAAACTTTACACCTCTTGTTTCCTTTTACAAGAAGGAAAGTAAACTCCAGCATTTAAAATACAGCCTCTGAGTGTGTGGTTTTAATAAATAGCTCTATCATTAAATCTGGGAAACCCTAAATGAATAACCATACGTTGCAAGAGTTTATTTTTACCATGCAAGCCTTTTATCTTGGAGGCAAGCAGAAGCAGTTGAGTTTAAATTTCTTGCCATAAGTTTGTTGTAGATATCTAAGAACAAAGAATTCTTAATAGCAGTTTTGTAGTCAACCTTTTAACTAACTAAGATTTTTATTTAAAAACAAAAAAACATTCTAAGTTAACAAGGAATTCCAAAAATGACAAAATCTACTAATTAGTTAACTAACAAAGCAAATTAAACAAGGCTTTAAAAGCTACCACCAACACAAAGGAACAAATGGAACTAGTCCAGATATTGAGCATGTCAATTGCTGAATTTTACTCAAAATTTACTAAGTAGGTAAATTTAGGAATGTTTGATCAAACAGGAGGTGTACAGTTTGATGAAATTCAAAGCAATAGAGATATTGCTTTGATTTTTTTGAACAGCTTCAAAAAGCCCAATCATGAAAAACTTAATTGCAAAATTGAATGACAAGGACTAAGGTATTTGTAATCTGATAATTACAAAACTTGAGTGTAAGGGTTATTTACAGAAAAGCCCCAATTTATTTTGATACAAAGCTAAGACAAAGGGAAAAGTCAAGTCATAGTAGAAGTAGCTGCAGTAGTAGTAGTAGTATACACACAGTGCCCTTTGGTTATTTCAATATTGCCATAAAAATGTCTTGTAAGTCTTAACTTAGTATTCTAGGTCATTCCTGATATATTGCTGATATGGCCTTTTAATGACCTGGATACAGAGAGTTTGATTTGATTTATTTTAACACCCCCTCTACATTTACTGAAATTTTGCCCTACTATCCTTAGCCTTAGTCGTAGGAATTGATCTAGTAGCAGTAGTGATAGTGACACATGATTATATTGCCCTATGGTCAGTTGAACATCTCCCTCATCATGCCCTGTAAGTCTTAGCTTTTTATTCTAAGCTCTTCTTGAGATATTACTGATGCACCTTTATGACAACCTGCATTCTTATAATGTATTTTTATTTATTTCAGCACTTCCCTTGTACTATTCTGACTTACATTTCTATTCTAGTGACTTGGGTTTCTATGATCATTAGAAAAAATCAATACTAGATGAATTCTACATGATGTCAGATATGGAAGCCAGCATACCATTCACTGCAATGGATTAGTCAAATAACAAGCTGAAGAAAGCATGGTCAAGATTCAAAACACATATCAATCTTATGTTCCAGGTGAATCTTAGTTGAAATAGAAAAAAAAATACAGTGTGCATTCTTGCTATATGGCTAGAAGAGAAAAGGAAAAATATATTCACTACCTTTACGATGTGTGATTAAAACACAGACAATTTGGATGCATACATATTGAAATTCAATGAATATTTCAACGCCTACATCTTGCTTATGGAGAGCAGTTGACCAATGATATCTGTTACTTTATTAATCTAGGCAAAAAACACGCTAATATTATTAACCAACAAAAATTCTTGGAATCTTGCAAATTTGAAAATGTTATTCCTAAGTCTTTAAGATTCAGATTACACTTAGATACCCGAAAAGAAGAGCGATTTGCTCATACACTACAATTAAAAACATTAATACACATTAATAAAGACAAAAATAAAAAAAGATACATTATTTCCTCTGAAAGGAAATCTCTAAAAAAGTTTTATTTGAAAATCTGTATTCTGCTGATTTTAACCAAGTTGCTAGATTGGAAAGAAATTTATTTAGTCATGATTTCCGCTTATCAAGGGAACGACTTATTAAAAAATTGGAAAACCTACGACACGAATCTTCAATGAATAACCCTATTTATGCTCCAAGATTCACTCCTGGACCAGCTGGTTAATCTGTCCTCTAGAACGCTTGAACCATTAAAAATTCAAACTCGAAAAAGGTCTGAAATTCTCTTTTCTTCCAAAACAAGTTCCTGTGGTGGATTTGATTTCCTTTTCTAGAGTCTTCTTTGCACAAATTTTAACCATCTATTTCCAACCCAGACGAAGTTAGGGCTAGTCTTACTGATACCCTTTACAAAAATAAAAAAAAGGCTAATCTCCTGCCAATATAAAAGCAGATAACTTGCGTGACCTAAGAATTTCATCTAATACCCGCAAAGACCCGTCCATTATTATAACTAAAACAGATAAAAGCAATTCTTTGGTATTCATGGATACGACAGATTACAACACTAAAATTTACGCACATTTAAATGACAGAACTACATATACAATTATAACCCACAATCATACTGATCAGTTTGCTAACAAAATTATAAATGAATTAAAAGATCTAAAACAAAATGGTAAAATTACTCCACGATTATATAATAAATTTTTCCCCCTGGGCAGCTTCTGTCCAAAATTCCATGGTCTACCAAAATTATATAAGCAAGGCATTCCTTTAAGGCCAATTGTAGCTTGTACGAAGCCCCCGCTTCCAATATTGGAAAAGGGTTATGTACAGCCTTCAAACCTTTGATTTTTCTCAAAATTTTACATATATAATTTGGTAGATTTAGTTGAAAAACTCAAAAACTTAAATATTTCAGAAAATACAGTTATCAGTAGCTTTGACGTTGTGTCTATGCATACAAATGTTAATATAGCAGTATATGAGCAATTATTAGAAAATAAAATAAACGAAAATTATGACTTAATAGAAGTTTCAGCAACAGGATTAGATTGCGACGTCTTAATGACCTTGGCTAAACTTTTTAACAGGTATTCAAGGTATTTCCAATTCCGTAATTCTTTCTACCAGCAAACAAATCGCTTAACAACGGGTGCGCCTCCAGGTTACTGGCCAATATTTATGTAGAGCATATTGAAAATTGGGCGTATAATTCTTATTCTTTGAAACATATCTTTTGGGGATGATACATGGATGACGTAATTTCACTTCGGAAGTAGGGAGAAAATGAATTGAGAGTTTTTTTTTAAGATCACCTTAATGTATATAAGAGGAATTTACAGTTTACCTTAGAAATTGAAATTGCAAATGAAATCTCATTCCTAGATGTGCTAATTATTCGTAGCTTAGATAAACTCAATTTTACTATTCACAGAAAACCAACACAAAACCATATATATTTAAATTTTAAATCAAACCACCCCCACAAGTTAAAAGAGCTGTAATAATCCTTCTTGGCGATCATGCCCTAAACATTTGTTCTGATTCCTACATCACAAAAAACATATTTAAAAATATATTATAAAAAAATATATATACAAAAAAAAATATAAAAAAATATATAAAAAATACATAGTGGTATTGAAGAAAACAGTCTAGCTAATTATCTGCCTAAAGCTAGTAAGCTGTACTATGGACTCAATAGTTGAACTATGTTTAACTTAAAGGAGCCATGTGTTTGTGACTGGCGTAAAGAGCGAGGTATTGAGGAGGTAACCAACCTCCTCATATATATGTAATAATTTCTCTTCGTTTTATGTTTTAATGTTATTCCTTATTTTCAGTTGAAAAAACTTGTTTTTTTTTAGTTAATTTCTCATTGTTTTTTCAATAATACAGGAGAATCCAGCGCCCCCTTCATGGAAATTCTCTTTGCCCATGATATTTTCCTCCATGGAAAGATCCTCTTACGTAACCTCCTCCCCACTATCAGAAAAAAATCCCCCCTGAGAACGGAGGGGGTCTAATTGCCCTCCACTTTTGGTTACTTTAAAAGGGTACTAGAACTTCTAATTTGCGTTAGAATGAGCCCTCTCACGACATTCTAGGACCACTGGATCGGTACGATCACCCCTGGGGAAAAAAAACCATATAAACAAATAAACACGCATCCGTGATCTTTGTTTGGCAAAAAATACAAAATTCTACATTATTTCAGATAGGAGCTTGAAACTTCTACAGTAGGGTTCTCTGATATGCTGAATCTGATGGTGGGATTTTCATTAATATTCTATGACTTAGGGGTGTTTCACTTTTTTTCGAAAATAATGTAAATTTTCTCAGGCTTGCAACTTTTGATGAGTAAGACTGCATTTGATGTAACTTGTATATTTAAAATCAGCGTAAAAATCTGATTCGTTTGATGTATATATTGGTATCAAAATTCCGTTTTTTAGAGTTTCGGTTACTATTGAGCTGGCTCGCCCCTTACTACAGTTCGGTATCACGAACCGTTTCATAGTAGTAAATTTGTACCTCTTCTGTTGTATTAATTTTAAAATAATTTTCCACAAAATAAGTTGGTATTTGTGTATTATTCAGAACACACTCAGTAAGTGAAGTTAGGTTCTTTCGTGAAACAAACTACGATGCAGGTACATTTTAATGAATATTTTTTACTTGTTCATTATTCAATTGATTCAATTCAATTCAGAACACACTCAAGAATTTTGCTGAGAAAAATACGGTTTCATAGCCACAAAGACAAAACTTAATTTAGTTTGCTACGCATAGTGATAGAAGGTAGTGTCTGAACATGGATTTTGAAATGAAGATTTGGGATTTGTCAAACACTGAAAAAGAGGCAATTATATTTTTCCAGGATAAGGGGTTGTTGCCCACAACAAAACAGTGCGGCAGTGGACAATCATACTCATTAGAGTACATATGGCGGGCGGCAGTAAAGGCAGAAGGAAGACCACCTTTTAACGCGATTCTTAAAGACATTTCAGCGTTCTGGGTACATAATTCTAAGTTGTAATTTTAAAATTTTCCTAATAAAGTATTATATTTTCATCTTATTTGTCGTATTTCGTTAGCTTTATCAAAAGTTTGGGCTATATATTTGCACATTAAGGGGGGGGGGGAATTATATCAAATACCTAACTTAACCTAACCACCTCTATATATAAAATATTTCATTAAAATGTACCTGCATCGTAGTTTGTTTCACGAAAGAACCTAACTTCACTTATTGAGTGTGTTCTGAATAATACACAAGTACCAATAAGTTTTCAATGAAAAGTAAAGAGCTATATTGAATTAAAAATAAGCAGAAATTAAGTCAAATATTTTTCCAAGCATAAAACTGCCGCAAATCACCATCAATGAATAAATGAAATCCAAAACAAACAGAAATTAAAATAAATGACCAAGTCAAAACTCTAGAATATAATGTTTTGCATTAGCATTTATAATGCTTAGCATTTAAAGAATATAATTTGCACTTTACTGAAAACAATATACATTTTAGATGTGTCACTTTTTTAACTGCAATCAATCAAATGTTATTAAGACCTTGAGGAATAAATATAAGTATACGTATTTTGAACTGCCAATCTATATTCATTTACTGTTTGTTTGTTTTTTTCAATAATCTTGGTCAAGATGGTGTTATTTTCTTTAATTTTTTTTTTGATATTATGAGAAATAAAAATATGCAGCTCAAAATAAGGATTGTTTTCAGTATAGTGCAGATTATTTATTTGTATTCAGTTTAGTTATCAAAGTAAGGTCAGTTAGTTTACATACAAAATGGAAACTGTCTTGTCTGTACCCTCTTTTGAAGTAATCACTGTAATAACCAAAGAATAATTATGTAAGATCCCCTATATTCAGGCTTGCCTTATCCTTGACAAATGTCTTGATTAAAATGTATCCTTACTAAACAACAGGCTTATAATCTTAGAATTAATAAATGTAGGATTTGATTTTGGGATTGGCTTACCTTAGGCAGTACTATAACCTTGCCTGAGTAAAGAGAAAAGCTGGGTCCATATTTTTTCAATTAGACGCTTTGTGTGGAAAAAACTGCTTTAGAAAATTTGGAAGTAGTTCATTCGATTTGAAATTGAAATTTCTTGCATCCTTTTTGAGAGTCAAAAGCGACTAACCACTCGCTTGCCTCTTTTTGTCCTCCCTCCAAAGACATTCAATCTATATTTTGAAAGAAATGCACATTATTTGCGCATAATTAAAAGGCCCAATAACTATGTAAGTTATGGAACTTGTCCATAGGAGTGTGCTTTCTAAAATTTATAACGCGTTTTCTGTGCCCCATTTGTTAGCTTTGTCGCCTTTTTGGAGTGTTTTTAGTAACTTCAGATAAAAGAGCTTGTCGATCAATTTTCTTTCGGTACGCCAAGTTCCTACTGGACGTACCTCTGTGGGCCAAAAACTGGTGTATGGTCTCTATATATGGAGTTGTTGATCCGTATCCTGTTGTCGCGAAGCGTAGATTGCGTTCTGGACAGAGTTTGGATACTTCAAATAGTTTATTTAGTGCCTTTTGATAATTGTTTTTCCCTATTGAAGTTGCCTTTTGTTTCGTTTTTTATTATTTTTTTCCTTTTCCTTGTATGCTCCATTTTAACACCATTGTATGTTTATTGGGTAAATAAAGTTTCATTCATATAAGAGCTGTAATTGGGAAAAGGGGCATGTTTGATATTGGGTCTCTAATAAGGCAAAGATTATCAGGGTGAAGATTTCAGGGCGTGTTGAGGGGAACCTCGAACTAAATGAGAATACATTATGTGCATGCAAGTTGTTATAAGGGTGCATCAGCAATATATCAAGAATACCTTAGTGTAATAAGTCGAGAGTTTCAGGGCATGATGAAGGTGATGTTCAACTTACCAAAGGAAAACAAGTTCATGTTGCTACCACCACCACTACTACTACTGCTTCTACTTCTACTACATCAACTATTACTACTAAGGCTAAGGTTATTAAGTGAAAATTTTCAGGTAATGTAGAGGGGTTGTTAAACTAAATAAAATCACACTCTCTGGCTGCAGGTTGTCAAAAGGGCATATCAGTAATATGTCAGGAATGACATGGAATACTAAGTTAAACCTAGCAAGGCGATTTTATGGCAATATTGAATTAACCAAAAGACATTCTGTATCTACTACTGCTGTTACATTGACTATGACTAAAACTACTGAGGGTAAGAGTAGTAAGGTGAAATTTTAGGGAAGGTCTAGAAGGATGTTGAACTAAATCAGAAGACACTGTGTGTATGCAGGCTTTAACAAGAGTGTATCACAAATATCTTAGGAACAAGAAACTTTTAGGCTGGTTGAGGATGATGTTGAACTAACGAAACGGCGCTGTGTGGATACTGCTACTACAATGACAACTTGCAAATATGGCTACTGGCAATTGTAACTACTTCTGCCTGTGACTGCAATTAGTTGTAATTGTGGGTGTAACTGCTGCAACTACTTGTAATTGCAGCTATTTGATAATACTTGCGACTGTGACTACTCATATTCGAGATTTTTACTTCTTGCAACTCAACTATTAGTGACTCTGAATAGCTGCAACTAAGACTACTTGCAACAGCAGTTACTTGAGACTGTGAATGCCCTCTTTGAACCTCTTAAGACTGTGACCAAATGGAACTGCAAGTACTTGCAGCTGCAGCTGTGACAACTTGAAACTGCAATTACTACTGTTGCTAATGCGATTATGACTGTAATGGCTACTGCCGCTATTATAACTGCTGGTACTGCAACTATTAATATTACTACTACTTCATTTATTGCATTATTTCTAAAGATTTTAAGAGTAACCAGGTTGTCAAAATAGCCCATAGATGCAATGAATATCTAAGTAACAGAATAAATTATTGAGTTTAAATTTTCAGGGAAGGCTCAGGAGAATCTAAAACTAAATCAAAAGATGCTATGTGTATACAGATAGTTAACAACTGCATCTGTATGATATCTTAGGAACAGCCTAGTTTATTAAATATGAACTTTCTGGTTATGCTATTGGAGATATTTAACTAAAACAAAAGACGCTATGCATATCCATGGTTACTGGAGGTTGAATCCGCAATATCCAATAAATGGCTAAGTTTATTAATTTGAATGTTCATCTAAATCACAAGAAATTATACGCATCCAGGTTGTCCAAGGGGGAAATTTGCAAGTTTCTTAAGGTATTGAATTGAAACTTATTGGGTATGTTGAGGGGTAGATTGAGTTGAATCTAAAGAAACTCTGTCCTTTTGACCAAACAGTTGAAAGGAAATGTCTGCAGTATCTCAGGAACAGCTCAGGCTATTAAGTTAATACTTTCAGAGCATACTGAGGCAGATGTTTAATAGAATCAAAAGACACTGTGTGTATTCAAAGTTGTGAGAAGGGTTTAATTATAATATCTGGGGAATGCTTAAGGGAATAAAGTTGAAACTCTTAGGTTGTGATTAGGGGGATAGTTAATTAGTGTTTGTCTATACTGATGGTGGGCAGAGTGGCTTCAATCCTATAGAAGCTCAAACATTTTGCAGATTTCCATCCATTTGTTTGAATAGCCTAGCATTCTACACTCCATATATATTCATACAAAGTTCCATAGTGCAAGAATTGTCAAGATTTATTGCAAAATTTTGTCCCATATCTAAATAGCAAGCCAAATATTTGATTCTTAAGGAGAAATAATATGAAAAAAAACTTCGTTTTCTTAAAGAGTTAAAGAGGCTGCGTCCCAAAGTCGAACCTTAAAACGTACAGGAATTAGAAGAGGCAGTTGGGGGGCTGCCGCCCCCCAAACCCCCAGCTTTTAAAGACTCTTTTGTACATGTTTTTTTGTGGGGGGACTTCATTGTTACTAATTACTAGTTTCGGCGCAATGGTTCTCCTGTCCTCTTGTGTTTAACATTTTTCGAAGTTATTCCAATATTCATTCATTTCAATTTTTTGTTAATTAAAAGAGGGCCTTTCCCAAGCCAAGAGCGGGGGGTTAGCAAAAAAACAAAAAACCTGTACAAAAGAGTCTTTAAAAGCTGGGGGTTTGGGGGGCGGCAGCCCCCCAACTGCCTCTTCTAATTCCTGTACGTTTTAAGGTTCGACTTTGGGACGCAGCCTCTTTAACTCTTTAAGAAAATGAAGTTTTTTTTCATATTATTTCTGTACGTTTTTCTACAATCCATGGTGGATGTAATTTAATAATTCCTGTACTCCTCGTACAGGAATTAGGAGAGGAAACCCCCCCCCCCAATTTTAAATCATTGTATAAAATAGAAAAAAATAGATAGAAAGACCGAAATGTTTCTTTTGCTCATAAGAAGCTAATATTCTGTTATCTCTCAAATGATAAGCTGTCCAGGTGTTATCAAAATTTTTTTGATGTTGTGAAAAAAAAACCGCCCGTAAGGGACTTGAACCCTTGACCCGAGGATTAGAAGTCTCACGCTCTACCAAGTGAGCTAATAACTTGCATGTGTGTAAATATAACTTCTCAATAAATTTTAAAAATTTCAAATTAACATGGGCTCTTATGGAGAGAAATCCGTTAATTAATAGCTAATGCGTGGTTTCTGGAAAACAGGGAAGGAGTTATCGGATCGAGCTGAAATTTCGCGGATAAGCTCCTGGGCCGTAGGGGACCTTAACTTGTGAATTTCAGCCCGATCGGACAACGTTAAAAGGGGGGGGGGGTTGGAGGGTCGAAACTTTCGGGGGGTTAAGATTTTCCTATGAAACTTTCCAGGAAAATTACTCGGAGAATTCCGCATCGAATGAGTCTTCGTACACCCAGATCCGATGTCGGATGTGACCTGTAGGTGTCTAGAAAAAAAAGTAAATGAATTTTAAGTGGCTATGCGTGGTTTCTGGAAAACAGGGAAAGAGTTATCGGATCGAGCTGAAATTTCGCGGATAAGCTCCTGGGCCCTAGGGGACCTTAACTTGTGAATTTCAGCCCGATCGGACAACGTTAAAGGGGGGCTGGGGTTGACGAGTCGAAACTTTCGGCCAGATTTTTCCTATGAAGGAAAAGTTGGAGGGGGATGAAATTTTGCAGGTTTCTTAGTTGGAGCTCGGGCTACGAAATGCATCCCTCCCCATCCCTCTGCGACCACTGGAACCGAAGATCGCTTAACATTGTCGTGTGTCGCCTCTTTATAGAGGCACGAGTGTGCCTCCTTGAACAGAAAAAATGTTTTACAAATATTTTTTTTATTTAACTATAAAAAGCAATGCCAATTAAAAACGAACAAAAATTAATTTAAAAAACTCTCAAGAAATTCTTTTTCAAAGAAAAGTAAGAGCTACGGTGAACTTGATATGAAATGAGTAACATCATTCCCCCAGAAAACATAGAAAGCGGAAAGGGAGGTGGAATCAGGCTCTCTTGCAAAGACGGCCTAAAACTAGGGTCATACAATGTATGGTCACTCAGAACAATAAAGCTCTACACTGTTACTAAAAAACTAAATAAGAGAAATTGAATTCCACAAAAAGAGGGATTTTAGAGGATTTTGTGAACATGACTACTCATCTCAAATAGAAATAAATAAAAATATATTCGCCTTCCTTAAGATGTCTGGTTTGCTTACATTTCAGTTGCTATTCATTATGACAGTTTGGTCTTGATATACATTGTTTGATTTATTTAATTACGTATATTTTATTATTTCATTTGCATATGTCATTAAATGCAGTCAGCTGTCGTATAGTCTGGGTTTCCCGTTCTTTCAAAGGCTAGCACATGATTTGGCCTTTTAGGTCCTCGATTTATTCATTCAATTTATTCAGGGCCTATTCATAATAAAAAAAAATATCGGATTATAATTTCTGTGGTTCATCTTTTTCTCAGACTGAGAGGTTTGAAGGGACAGTGCAGAGACTCATTCCTTAGAAGACAACCGTAAGGTAAGTTGCTATTAAATCGCCTAGATTAAATGTTCCAGGGTAGTTTAATTGCTCTATTGGTACTTCGTGAAAAATATGAGATAAGATGCATCACTTCAAAGATGCTTTGAAATTGCTGAGGGAAAACACAATCGCGATTAGGAGACTCTATTAAACCTAAAAATTGGATATTTACAATCATTATCATCATGATATTAGAATCTATTAACTCTTCAGATCTATGGATAGATATTTATTTATCAAAATAGAACGAAGGGACTTGAGGCATGCGGAGACAAGAGCAAGGTATCGTTTAATATCTTTTGAGGAGTCATTCGTAGATGTCAGTACACCTCCTTGCTAAACAAACTGGTCAACACACTCGATTTCCTCGCCCCGAGTAGTGACAGGGGTGGGGGCAGTCTCAGCATGCCGCAATGCTCTTATTGCCTTGGTCTGGCTTGCGGTTATCTTCTGCAACTAGCTATGTCATCGACAGTGTTTGCACTGGCTTGAAGCCCCTTTATTTTTCCATTCAAACGATTAACTTCATCTGCATTTGCAAGCAGGTCAAAGAGGTATCCTCCTAAGAGTATTCCCGTGTTATTAGAGACACGTGCCAGTACACGGTTTCGGAACAGGCCATAAAGAGTGGGTGAGAGGAGGCATCGTTGGAGGACACCCATAGAGTTGGAAAACTCTTCAGTAAGACATTAACTAGTCAGCACGATGCTTCTTGTAGATACTCCTTATGATATCGATAATATCAATCGATATCAAATATATTGAAATTTATAGTATCTTTATAATTGAGCAATAATTGTGTATGTATGTATGTATTTTTTCTTGAGAACGGTTCCATATTTTTTTTGAGAAAGCTTGTGATCTGTGACATTCTTGCCTAGATAGGTCAGAAGTTTGAGAAAATTCATTAAGAGCCTTAATTTGTAAAAAGAAGATTAATTCGGCGTTGCTTCAATAATCAAATATCTTTGAAAAGACACAGTAAGAAAAGACTAAATTGTATAAAAAGTGAAAAAACTGGGAATAGCAAAAGTATTTGTTTACATTGTAGCAAGGGATTACAATAGTTCAAAAACCTTAGAAAACCAACAGTTCGAAGCTTAGCAAAAAATCGATGTTAGAAATCGGTTTTTTCTTCAATAATCACATATCTTTTTAAAGACTTCATCATGAAACGACATTAAATTGCTTAAAGAGCAAAAAACTGGTAACTGCAAAAATATTTGTATATATTTTAACAAGGGATTACAACAATTCAGAAAGCTTAGAAAAGAAAACCATAAGTTTGAAGCTTAGTAGACAATATACACATATCATTTTCATTCCATATTACAAAAACATCATTACCGAATTTCTTTTGTTTTAAGTACATGCAATGTTATTTTAAGACATAGAAAAAAGTTGAAAATTTTTTTAATTGATAAAGTTATTATCATGAAAAGAGAAATCACCAATGCAACAGCACAAACACACACAAAAAAAGAAAAAAAAGAAAAAAAAAAAAAAAAAAAGAGAGAGACAGAAGGAGAAAAGGAAGACTGTTTTCCTAAATTAGTGATTAATATAGACCAGCACTTGAATGAGGCCTTAACCCTACTCATCCATACAATCACATAGGTCAAACAGCATAGCCATACACAATCAACCATAAAGAATAATCCATGGATTATGTCATAATACTATAATCCATATCCATGGATTATACTTATGTCGCCAATAAGTACAATCAACCATAAAGAATAATCCATGGATTATGTCATAATACTATAATCCATATCCATGGATTATACTTATGTCGCCAATAAGTATAAGTCGTCATTTACCAAACAATAGAAAAAATAATATAGACAAATAATTCAGAGGCAACACCCAACACAAGGGCTCATCAGGAGAATACACTGGCCTATATAGGGTTTTGCCACTTTAAATTCTCAATGATTTGATTAAAACTTGAAAAATACCTGAAAATTTTAAAATTTGTTTGTTTTTTCAAATAGTTCGTGGTAACGAACTGCAATTAAGGAGCGACTCAGCTTAATCGTAACTGAAACTTTAAAAAATAGAATTTTGATACCAATACATTTCAATAGATTTCATAGATACCAATAGATTTCAAATATGTAAGTTTCATCAATTTTAGTCCTACCCATTAAAAGTTAAGGGGCTGAAAAAAATTGCCTTATTTTCAAAAAAAGGAGGAAACATCCCCTAGAAGTCATAGAATCGTAATGAAAATTACACCATCAGAATCAGCGTCTCAGAGAGGTTTCGAGCTCCTATCTGCAAAAATATTGAATTTTGTATTTTTCGCCAGAAGAAAGATCATGGATTCGTGTTTATTTGTTACTTTTCCACGGGTGATCGTATCGACCCTGTGCCTAGAATATCGCTAGAGGGCTCATTCGATTTTTTTTAAGTTACCAAAAAATTGGAGAGCAACCAGATGTTTAGTTTATGGTAGTTCACGTGGAAGGATCTCTCCATGGAAGAATCTCTCATTTGAGAAGACAATTTTTCCATGAAGACGGCGCCGGATATCCCAGTATTATTTAAAAAACGATCAGAAATTAAATAAAAAAACACGTTTTTTTCAACTGAAAGTAGGAGCAACATTAAAACTTAAAACAAAAGAAATTATTACGTATATGCGGGGGTTCTCCCCTCGTCAATACCTCGCTCTTTGCTCTAAAGTATTTTTCAGAACTTGCAAATTTATTCTAATTAAACGACCTTCGTGGTTCAGGGGTCATTCTTAAGGAATTGGAACAAAATTCGAGCTTTAACGTAAAGAGCGAGCTATTGAGTACAGTTTTGGTATAGTAACCAAAACTCAAAAAAAGGGGAAACACACCCTAAACACTACATAATCTTAAAATCTTCATGGTAAACACACTGTTCAGCGTATCAGAGAACCTCTATTAAAGAGGTTTCAAAGCCCCATCTACAAAAATGTAGAATTTTGTATTGTTTGCCAGAAGAAAGATCACAGATGCATGTTTTCATTTAGACGGAAACTAAAAGTTGTTGTGCTCTTTTTAAGTGACCAAAAATTGGAGGGCAAATAGGTCCCCTCCCTAGCTTAATTTTTCCAAAGTTACCCGATCAAAATTTTGAGATAGTCATTTTGTTCAGTATGGTCGAAAAATATAAGAACTGTGTTTTCGAGGATGACTTTTTCCGCCACAGTCCACGGGGAAAGGGCTGCATGTTGTGAACTCTAGCCATTGTTTATGTATAAGTAGTAGAGCCATAGGCATTTCCACGGGAGCCTTTCTTTAAGACACAAGTGTCTGTTACGTCAAAGGGAATGTTTTTTTAACGAAGCTTGTGTTAATTGCCTATTATTAAAAAAAACCTTCAGGGACCCTCCCAATCTTGATTTCTTTTCCTGTTATGTAATAGGGTCTGGGGTGTTACATAATAGGGTTTCTTAGTCAACAAGGTTTGTGAGTTTGTTAGTCAAGCGGGGAAGTCCTGGTTGTAACAGAGGGGGGACACACGTGGGCGTTACGTAATAATGGTGCACAAGTGGGGTGTGACGCAATCTTGCTTGCCTTGCTAGATTTATTTTGGGTGAGGTAATTTTACGTGATTTGGTAGATTTATTGAGAACGACTTAATGGCAGCATACACGCAGATGTTACATAATAACGACGGGATGTTACATGTGGGATGTTATTCAATACTTTAGACTTTTCAGTCTCTTTCAAGACGTTTTTTTTTTCTCAGGGAACATTCATTAAATTAAGATTTTTGTCCACTTTAGGATACAAAACGGATTTCCCCTCAAAGGAATGGAGTTGTAACCAGTTGGACCATGAAACTCTTTCTAATATTTTGATTTGGCTAATACATTTTACACGATAACCTATTGAACGCAAAGAAAATCCCCATACTAGAACGATTAAATAGTTCGCATGCTTCCTAATCATCATCACCTAGTCGCGTAACTATCCAGCAAAGCTAATTTTTGACTATATTAGATTCACCTGCTTGCTTAATTCTATTAATGTTCTAACGTGACCTAGATAAGTTAAGATAGATAGAAGATGTTACATAGCATTGGCCTAATAATTTTCATTACGTAAATGATTACGTATTGAAGTTTTATCTTGGAACAAGAAATCTAAAGGCCACAGACTTTTACAAATTTTTTCATAAAATCAAATTTACAAATCACTATTAAAACACAGGAAAAGCAGTTAAAACTCAACAACGAAAAAAAACCCATAGGATAAAATATAAGCAAAAAGATCCATGAATTAAACGTGGGAACCGTAGCAACCATTTCCAGGGATTGGGTTGATATTAGAAGTAAATTTAAACCGTATTAATATCTATTTCGGAGAGATCTTAATGAAAATGCATCGTTTTTATTGCTCTATTATACGCGCCTGTAAAAAAAAATAGAGACATATTTTTTATGTTTGGATATTTCTGGGAGCTTTTAATGAAAATGCTACCTTTCTTTGAGCCAAGACTATGCATATTTCATGCCACCATGATAATAGGTGGCTAGCCTATCTTAGCAAGCGATTCCAGAAGGGGAGAGTTGTTATTAGAGGTTAAGTCTTATTTACGCTTTGCTTCGCGTTTTACGAAGCTCCTATAAGCAAAAATAAAGAAATTTGCATTTTTTACTAGAAGAAAGATCGCAGATGCATGTGTGCTTTGGGACAGTCTTTTTGGCTAAAATAAATGTCTGTGTTAACCTTTATTTTGTAGGACTACCTGCATAATTAGAAACGAATGCGCCACCGCACGGCATTAGTCTCTCAGAAACTCGAGGCTCAATATGTGCATAAATTTTGATAATTCTAAATCAATTGACTGTCTCAGAATTTTCACTCAATAGCATTTTGGACTTCTTTTGCCTAGATTTGTTGTTTTACATCACAAAAGGCCTGAAAGTGCCACTTTGCTGTGGGACAGTCTCTTTGGCTAAAATAAATGCCAATGTTAGTCTTTTATTTTGTAGGCCTAAAAATGCCTTAAAAGATCACTTGGCTTTGAGACTGAGATCTGTTTTAGCTAAAAAGACTGTCCTACTGCAAAGTTGCGTTTTCAACTATTCTGTGGTGCAAAACAACATTTCTAGCCAAAAGAATGTTAAAATAAAATTTGGGAAAATTCTGAGATAGTTAATTGATTTAGAATTATCGGAAATCTTTACGCATATCAAGCCTCGGGTGTCATGAGGCAGTAGTGCCGTACGGTAGCGCATTCGTTTTTAAAAGACGCAGGTAGTCCTACAAAATAAACTATTAATTTTAGAAAAAAAGAAAAACGTCTAGAAAGAAAATAAAATCTCTTAAAGTATTATGTAACATCCCACCTGTACATTTTCATTAAGTAACACCCACGTGTGCGCTGCCATTACGTCATTTCCAATAAACCTACCACCCCACGTAAGATTACTTCACCCTACATAAATCTAGCAAGGCACGCAGGATTGCGTCACACTCTAGGTGTGCTTCGTCATTACGTAACACCCACGTGTGCCCCCCAAGTTACAACCGATGTTTCCCGACTTGACTAATGGACTCTAACAAACCCAATTGCGTAATACCCCAAACCATATTACGCAGCAAGCAAAGAAATTCAGATTTGCCAGCCCCTGAAGGTTTTTTAAAAAGAAACTATTTAGTAATTAACACATGCTTTGTTGAGAAAATATTCCCTCTGACATATCAGGCTCCTGCGTCTTAAAGAAGTTCTTTAAAAAGTGTCCGGATTGGGATTCGCAGGGATAAGGCTCCCATGGAAGTTGCTATGGCTATACTACTCATTTAGTATTGTTATTGAGAAGTATAAAGACATTTTCAGGGGGGCATTTTTTCTGGTGGATGGGAGATCGGGGGGAGATGGTTACGTGGGAGGATCTTTCCATGGAGGAATTTTTCGTTTGGGAAGGGAATTTTCCATGAAGGGGTGCCGGATTTCCCAGCATTATTTAAAAAAACGATTAGAAATTAATAAAAAACAAGTTTTTTCAACTGAAAGTAAGGAGCAACATTAAAACTTAAAAGGAACTGAAATTATTACGTCAAGAGGGGGTTTGCCCGCTCATCAATGACTCTTAAGTTTAAGCTCTCTTTACGCTTAAGTATTTTGTATAAAAGAGCTGTTTATTATAATTAAATCTTTTGTAATTCAGGGTTTTTCTTAAAGAATTGAAAAAAAAATCGAACTTTAGCGTCAAGACCGAGGTAATGACAAGGGGGCGAACCCCCTTATATATGTAATAAATATACGAATATAGAAGTTTGTTTTGTTATATATTCGTTACTTACGTATTTTTGTTACTAATAAAAATGTTCGTAAATAAAATTAAAAGTTCTAGTGCTCTTTTTAAGTAATAAAAAAAATTGGAGTGTGACTAGGCCCCCACCCTTTTCTTCTAAAAGTCGTCCGATCGGGATTTTGAGAAAGCCATTTAGCTAAAGAAAAGTAAAATTAATATTTAAATTTTTCGTTAATTGTTAATGTACGGTGCGCTAAAATCATCTTAATTAAAAAAGCTTAGAAATCAAATAATTTTTTTTTAACTGAAAGTAAGGAGCGACACTAAAACTGAAAGTAAAGAGCGACCTGAAATTATTCCTAAAAGTCATCGAACCGACCCCCCTAAAAGCCATAGAATCTTAGAATCTTAATGAAAGTCACACCATCAGATTCTGCGTATCAAAGAACCTTACTGTAGAGGTTTCAAGCTCCTATCTGCAAAAATGTGGAATTTTGTATTTTTTGCCAGAAGAAAACCTGCATCAATTAGAAAAGTTCGGAAATTAATTAAAAAATAAGTTTTTTTAACTGAAAGTAAGGAACGACATTAAAACTTTAAGCGACCTCAAAATACTACAAAACACCTGAAAATAACAACTAACCACAAAATTATTCAATCCTTATTTATTATATCAAAGAGTTTGTGGTAGCAAATTCTAGGTAAGGAGTGACGCGGCTCAATGGTAACTGAGAGTCTAAGAAACAGAATTTTGACAACAATAACAAATTAAAACAATCTAATTTTTATGCTGATTCAAATGTTTAATTTTTTGCCTTACGAAAGATCACGGATGCATGTTTATTTATTTTTTTCCAGGGGCTGGTTGTATCAAACCAGTAATCCTAGAAAATCGTAATAGGGCTCATTCGACTGGAAATTATAAGTTCTAGTGTCCTTTTTAAGCTACCAAAAAGATTGGAGGGCAGCTAGCTCCCCTCCCATTCCCCTTTTGTCGCCAAAGTCGTCCGATCAAAATTTGAGATTCAGCCATTTTGTTCAGCATATTTGAAAAGTCCAGCAACTAT
This sequence comes from Artemia franciscana, assembly GCF_032884065.1. Classification (NCBI taxonomy): domain Eukaryota; kingdom Metazoa; phylum Arthropoda; class Branchiopoda; order Anostraca; family Artemiidae; genus Artemia; species Artemia franciscana. The sequence goes on from NC_088867.1 coordinate 56,704,008, forward strand.
GGCTTTAGGAATGACATGATACCCGCTTGGCCCCTAGGGAAATGCCTGTAAGTCGCGAAATATTCCAGTTGTTTGCGTATAATATTTCTTATTGGGATATGTACAGAATTTTAGTCTTGGGGGGGGGCTATTTTCTGCTGGGAGGGATTTGCTAAGATGAAAATTTTTCTTTGAGAGGGACGTTTCTAGGGGTGAGAATTCAAGGGTTTTGCACTGGGAAATTTACCAGTATTCCTTTACGAAATTCTATATATTTGTCTTACTTTGTCTTTGCTGACGAAATTCAACATGTGGAGATGTTCTTGGGCAAATTTTCAGCGGGGTTGTGATCGTCTGGAGGGATCATTTGATTATTATAGTGATTTAATTTTATTTATTGCCGAATTTCTTAAAAACAAAAGCACACTTTCCAAAATCAATATAGTTTTCAATAAAACGCGAATGGCACAATAGGCTTTAGACTTTTACGGTTAGGGAAGGGGGCAGTAGCCAAACTCTTGCTTGTACTAATTTTTTTTTTCGTTTGACTTGAATATCGACATTAATTTTGATTAGTTTTAAAATTTATTTATTCATCTGTTTTAATAGGTGTTATGTGTGTCTTTGCTGTGATTGTTTATTTGATTTCTGTTCGGTTTGAGTTTGAATTATTGTGGGAATTTGTATCTGCTCCTCTTAAGTTTAACAAGGCTTTTTACTTTTCACTCAAAAAAGAGGAGGTCATGAGATGAGCTCCATGCTTGAACATGCCAGATTTTGCATTTCCTGATTCCAATACAGCTAAGAACCGTTTCATCAAAATATTTCTTACAATCAGTGAGGTTAAATAGATGACTTATTTTATAAATAACAGTTAAATAACTTGTGAGTTCTTGTTTGGAAATTTTAATGTGCTTATTTAATAAAGCATATTTTAATAAAACACATTTTAGTTGTTATTTGATACAGCACATTTTAATGGCTTATCAAACAGTTCGTGGTAACGAACTGTAGTAAGGAGCGACCCGGCTCAATAGAAACCAAAACTCTAAAAAATGGAATTTTGATACCAATAGCTACATCAAAAGAATCGCATTTTAATGCTGACTTTAAATATATAAGTTTCATCAAGTTTAGTCTTACGCACCAAAAGTTACGAGCCTGAGAAAATTTGTGTTATTTTAGAAAATAGGGGGAAACACCCCCTAAAAGTAATAGAATCTTAACGAAAATTACACCATCAGATTCAGCGTATCAGAGAACCTTACTGTATAAGTTTCAAGCTCCTATCTACAAAAATGTGGAATTTTGTATTTTTTGCCAGAAGGCAGATCACGGATGCGTGTTTATTTGTTTGTTTTTTTTTTGTTTTTTTTTTCTTTTTTCTTTTTCCCAGGGGTGATCGTATCGACCCAGTTGTCCTAGAACGTTGCGAGAGGGTTCATTCTAACGGAAATGAAAAGTTCTAGTGCCCTTTTTAAGTGACCGAAAAAATTGGAGGGCACCTAGGCCCCCTCCCACGCTAATTATTTTCCCAAAGTCAACGGATCAAAATTCTGAGATAGCCATTTTATTCAACGTATTTGAAAAACCTTATAACTATGTCTTTGGAAACGACTTACTCCTCCACAGTCCCCGTGGGAGGGGCTACAATTTACAAACTTTGACCAGTGTTTACATATAGTAATGGTTATTGGGAAGTGTACAGGTGTTTTCAGGAGGATTTTTTGGTTGGGGGGAGGGGTTGAGAAGAGGGGGATATACTGGGGGAACTTTCCATCGAGGAATTTGTCATGGGGGAAGAAAATTTCCATGAAGGGAGCGCAGGATTTACTAGCATTATTTAAAAAAAACAATGAAAAAATAAATATGAAAAAGTTTATTTCAGCTGGAAGTAAGGAGCAGCATTAAAACTTAAAACGAACAGAAATTATTACCCATATGAGGGGCTCACCTCCTCCTAATACCTCGCTCTTTACGCTAAAGTGTTTTTAGCAATGTCAACTATTTATTCTACGGCTTTTGTGATTCAGGGGTCATTCTTAATGAATTGGGACAAAATTTAAGATTTAGTGTAAAGAGAGAGGTACTGACGAGGGGGCGAACCCTCTCATATGTGTAATAAAAACATGAGAATAAAACATTCTTTTCGTAAGCTAGTTTATGAGTTACGTATATCTTTTACTAATAAAAAGATTCGTAAAAAATTAAAAGTTCTAGTTGCCTTTTTAATTAACCAAAAATTGGAGGGCAACTAGGCTTCCTCCCTCGCTCTTTTTTTCTCAAAATCATTCGATCAAAATTATGAGAAAGCCATTTAGCCAAAAAAAAAAAAAATGCAAATTTCGTTTTAATTATTTCTCTGCAGAGAGCCAAAATCAAAACATGCATTGATTCAAAAACGTTCAGAAATTAAATAAAAAAAAACAAGTTTTTTCAACTGAAAGTAAGGAGCGACATTAAAACTTAAAACGAACAGAAATTACTTCGTATATGAAAGGGGCTGCTTCCTCATCAACGCCCCGCTCTTTACTCTAAAGTTTTTACTGTTTTAAAAAGAAGAGTTGAGAGAAAGAGTCAAACTTTAGCGTAAAGAGCGGGGCGTTGATGAGGAAGCAGCCCCTTTCATATACGAAGTAATTTCTGTTCGTTTTAAGTTTTAATGTCGCTCCTTACTTTCAGTTGAAAAAACTTGTTTTTTTTATTTAATTTAACAAAGGACAGCTAAATGTCTTGTGAGCTATTGTCTAGTAATTTATTGTGCTTATTCAGTAATCGTTAATTATTTAATAGTACACATTTTATTGTTTTTTTTTTAATAAAACACAGCTGATAATAATAATAATTTATTTATTACCTTCAAAAGTATTGTAAAACAAGTATCAGAATATGCTGTAGAAAGAAATCAAATACAGACAAAAAATATAAAACATACAAAAAACGAAAATTATTAACTGTAAAAAAAATTAAAAAAAAAAATTAACTGTAAATTAGCGAGACAATTATAATGAGAAAGTCAAGATCAGTACTTGCGAGCTTTCTATGTAGCTTCTCAGACTATGTAGCTTGGGACTGAATGACCACAATAGGTAGAGTGTCACCAAAACCCGCCTATTATATTTCCATCGATTGGGAATAATTTTCGCTTATCCAAATTGTTTCTTTTAGAACTAGCTGAACCAGTGCGATGACAAAAACTGGAAAGATCAATAGTAAGTGTTATGCCCAACCACTGCAAAGAATCAAGAGAAGGAATAGAGAAACTATCATAACTTAGAAGAGACGAAGAAGTTGAAGTGAAAGAAAGACACGTTTTTCTTCATTTAACGAATGGCCAATCCTGGAAAAAGTGTTGGAAACAGAAGATGCCATTTCGGAGGGACCAGTCCTAGTCTGACTAATGAGGAGTAAATCTTCAGCATTGGCAAGGTAAGAAACATCTGAAAGATCAGAAAAATACGTAGAGGAGATTTTCGCAAAAAGCCCAGAAAGGCAATTTTTAAAAATGTAGGTGACAAAACGCCACCTTGTCTTACACCTCATTTGACTTTAATAATAGTTGTTGGTGAATATTTCAGACTAATGAAAAAATTAAAATACCAACATTAAAATAACTGAAAAATGAATACTTGAAATTTTAAGAGGAATAAAAATATGGGAATGGATTACACTGTCAAATGCTTTCGAAAGATCTGAAGCACGGATGTAAATTCCTTTACTCTTAAAATTATTATCCAGAAGAAGAGATGCTAAAATACAATGAGAATTCTGACAGCCCACTTCGGGCCGAAAACCAAACTGGTTATCTCCTTCATTAGTTCTATTAGTTAGAGGGGGAAGAACTACATATTTAAGTAATTTACTTATTTTACAAGAGACAGTAATGGACCGGTATGAAGAGCAATCACTAGGAAATTTTCCCCGCTTTAATATTGATCTAATAGCGCCACAAAGAAAACTCTCAGGGACGCTCGAAGTATAAATATATATTTGAAAAATGACTGTATATGAAAACGAAGTGTAGGGCAACATTTCGAAATATAAATTTTAGACACCTCAGTTATACCTGTAGAATCAGACATTAAATTCTTAATAGAATTACAAACAGTGGAACGTGTAGTGGAAGTTGCATGGCACTGCGATTACGGATATGAGAAAAAAGTACGGATAGAGAAAAAGAGTACGGATAGAGAAAACAGAGTAAAGACAATGCAAGGCATGTACGGCATAATTAACAAAAAAGAAGGAAAACAAGAAGAATAATGCTTCTGTCAGTTAGATGGTGGTGTGGCATCACTGCAAGAATAACCATTCTCAAGCTTTTGGGAATTAATCACTCTCCGCAGTTCACGTTTATTCATAGGGAAATCCAATGCCAATCAGAAAAGTCACGAAGGGAAGCTTAATCACAAAAGTTGACATAGAGTTGCCATTCATATCTTTAACTATTAGAAGTGAAATAATGTCGTTAAAGTAGTTTGAAATAGTATTGGAACCTTTTCTCAAAGAGCAGTTCTCATTGGGGGGGGGGGGGCAAATATCTCCTAAAGTTTTGCTTTAGCATCCTTTACTTCATTTATATTAACGAAAAAGTCCCTTCCATATTTCTAAATCATGTCATTATCAACGTCATTCAATAGATTGCTTTGCACATAGTTCAGTGCGGGCGAATAAATCAATTCTTCTATTACGATTCACTGTTGCTGATTTTTGGCGTTTCCAGCATTTTAGGTGCCAAGCTTTTTTGGCAACAATGGCTGTAGTTAAATCGAAGAAAATAGGTAGCGCTCGTGAAAATTACATAGCGTTGGCAAGGCAAGAGTGTCTGTTTTCCATGCACAAGCAGATGATGTTTGTAAATATATAATGTTTGCAAACGTTAAAAATATGTGGGTCACACTAATTCAGATAATTTAAGATGGTATTATAATCTTCAGACAGCTGGAGAAATTTTCCTTTAACTCTCGGAGCCGATATCTAATATCTAATAGCAATAAGTGACAACGTTACATCTATATATGTAGCAAAATTCGGCCAATTCAAAGGAACTATATATTACACTGTAAATCTTGGCTTCTCATATTTTGTCAAAGGTGTTAATAGACGAGGCCCAGATCGAGTAGAAATGGGCATTTTGGGACATAAGAAAAAAGGTTCATTTGATAAAAATAATCAGGAAGAGATCCACAATCGAGTTTAACTTTAAACAAAAATATTGAAGACTGAAGGCTCATTGGGAGAATATCCACAATTTATCTAACAATTCCGTCACTGATTTATTCGGAAAAAGGTACGGAGAGGGTAGAAATGACTTAAGGATACGAGCAGCCTTATTCTGTGTCTTTTGAACTAGAGTAAGATTAAACTGAAACCTATATAGGCAAACCAATCCTGTATAATCAAAATGAGATTGTACTAAAGTAAAATAGACTGACTTAAGTGTGGAGTAAGGAATTAAATAATTCACGTCACTATATATAATAATTCCACATATAATTCTCAATCTGTGATAGGAACGGAGTATTTTTGGGGGTGACTAAATGAATCAAAATGAGTTCTTGTTTAGAACTTTTAATATGCTTTTAGTGAAGCAAATTCTAGTAATTTTTTAATAAAGCACATTTTAATGGCTTATTTGCTAAAAGACAGCTGAATGTATTGTGATTTTTTTTTTGTTACAGGATTACCTCTGCTGGCAAGCTATTCCATGTGGCGACCGATCGTCGGGTGAAACTTGTCCTCAGATATTCTCGGCGGGGAGTACCCTGTTTGAGGTTGACCTGACGAGCTGTACTTCGGCGAGTTGATCGCAAGAGCTTTTCTCTGTCAATAACGAGCTTCGATAGCTCCTCTGATTGAGGGTTGTATGTGTACTTGTAGAAAACCGACATGGACGCCACGTCGAAGGGCTCCTGGATCAACTGTGGGGATTTAGCTATTGTGTTGCCAAAGGTTGCTGCACGAAATGCTTGATTTTGAATCGTTGGAGAGGATCGATGTGGCTTATTGGTACACCAGCGAAGAGAGGACTTGCATATTTCATGACTGGTCTGATTCCTGAAATGGACAGTGGCAGAATAGGCTCATCAAGGAGGAGACTTGTGCACCTTAGGATAACTCCTAGCTCCTCGGAGCAAGAGGATCTAATTTTACTGAGATACTAAGTCCATGAGAAATCTGAAGAGAAGTTCACAGAGAAGAACTCTAAGTACGCGTGGTGTATCGACTCATGTTATTGCCTTTCTTTTGAAAACAAATTAGGATGAGCCCTCATATTACGCGCCTTAGAAATTAGGAGCTCTTTCGCTCGCGATGCGTTAAAACTGATAAGTCATGCTTCTGTCCACTTGTCAATTCTCTCCAGGTCAGCCTAAAGCTCCTTTTGGGTTGGCTGGGATCAGCTTCCTTAGCATTTGATGTTTTTGTTCTCGTTTAATCAGGAAAGTGTTTAGGGTTTTCACCACGTTGTCCCCTAGGTCGCTCATAAATACCAAGAAAAGAGTTGGCCCAAGAATCCTTGAGGTACTCCTGATTAGGCTAGGTGTTATTTTGATATGAAGCCATCGAGGACAACATGCAATGAACGTTGACGAATAAGGTCAGCAAGCATCTCAAATAGTCGACTGTCAAGGCTTTCAGTTCGACCCAAAGGCTTATATTGAAGAAGTCCCATGTACCATGCACGATCAAACCCTTTAGCGATGTCAAAGGAGAGAAGGCGAATACAGTGCCTCTGAGAAAGGAGCTCAGCCCACTCTTGATTCTGCGCAATCATACAGATATAGATATAGATTATTTTCTGATATAGATGATCTGATATAGATTATTTTCTGCGAAAACCGTATTGCATGTCTGCCAACAACAGATGTTACTTGAGGTTTTGGTAATGGGTCTTATTAATGAAGCTTTCATAAACTTTACCTCTGCAGGGCAGCAGACTTATTGAACTATATGATCCTACATTAGTAAGGTCAAACTCTGCCCTTGGAATAGGGACCACATGAGCAATTTTCCAGGCTCTCCTGAGTGATCCTGCTGCAAAGCATTCTCTTTTTAGAGGGGAGAGAGGACCAGTAAGTTCAGGGGTGTATCTTTTGAGGATGAGATTGAGAATCGTGTCAGGTCCTGAAGCTGTGGTGATACCCGGCTGGCTTAGCGTTCTGATCACCTTATATAAACTTATGATAACACTGGTGATTTTTGCATCTGTTCGTGGCGGAAAGGGGGAGGCGGGACTCCGGCGTCATCAAGTTGCCATACCTTTCAAAAGGCTTGTGCAAGAGCACCTGTCTTTATCTGGTCTGACTGGATCATCGTTCCACGTACTTGTTGGTATTCATGACGAATTGATGTTGGTTTAAATGACGGCAGAGTTTCCTTGACGACGCTCCACCACCGTTTTGCAGAGGTACGTATCAGTTTGTTTACAAACTAGTGTTTGTAGTCGGCTCTAGCTTGACATATGGCTTTAACAGACTCGCTCCGAGCGCTAATAAAAGCAGCCTGGTCCTCGTCTGATTCGTCAAACACCATTTCTTGTGAGCCTTCTTTTTGGTCCTGGTTGCCTTTCTGCAACCAGCATTGAACCAAGGCTTATCTCGACATGAGAATTCTACTGTTTTTGATGGGACGAATGGCTCAATGGCCTTTGTAATTGCCTTTCCGTAAAGTGCCGCTGCTTTATATGGGGCTTCTTTTGAAAATTTGCACCACGGCTTTCCCGATAAGAAGTTTTGCAGGTCATCCCAGTCTGTGCGGTGATACTGCCTGATGGATCGCTCGTGCTTTATAGGTGGAGGTATTTCGAGATTACCACGAGCTATAACTGCCACATGATTAATAGCAAAAGGATAGCTTTCAACGCTAAAGTAATCCGAATAATCAGTTACGAAGAGATCAAGCCGGGATGACCCATGAGGGCTAATATGAGTGTCGAATTCAACAAGCTGTTCCGGGCCATAAGCAAGACTCTGGTGTAGGAGAGCTACGCCTTCCACATTAGCCGTATGACTTTTCAGCCATTGGCCATGATGAATCTTAAAAATATTCTTGGAGTATTACCTGATTATCCCCTCGGATTGATACCTGATTTAGGAAAATTTGGTTTTAACAAATTCCAAACAATCTTCCAGATGTTTTGGTTAAACTAGGGATCGAAAGTGTCGAAAACGGAATGTTATTTTATATACATAGCAACACCACCTCTATCAAAAGTCGAGATTCTCTAGGTTTTGCGATCCAGGCTTAGCAGAGTGTAACCAGGAATGTTGACCTCACTATCAATGATGCCAAAATTCAGTTTGGTCTCAGATACACATGATGACAGAAGGGGAGACCTCATTCATCATATGCTGAAGGTGATCGGAGACCACGTACATTGCAGTGGGTAGCAGCAAAAGTATCCGTAATAATTGTATTGGGTTGTGCATCTGGTCGTCTACTGGAAGGAAGTCGGATCCGAGGCTGTTTTTTTTTGGTTTGAAAACTAAGTAAATACCAATTTGAAAAATAAGTAAATACCGACTGAATGGGTAGTTGGCCCAAACAACGGAAAAAAGAAGTCCTAAGACAGACTTTGCCTCATCAGGTAAGGAGCGGTTATAAGACCTCTTACTTAGCCTCAGCAAGGGTGGTGGTAACTACCACTCTCAAGCTCTGTAGGTAGGGACGACAACGCCTGAGTGGTTTGTTGGAGTATACCACCGCATACTCAAACTTGCAGAGGCCCTTGTCCAGGCCTGGATCTTCCACCCTATCGCAGTTGTCCTCGTGGAGAGGATCCTCCCACAATGGTATCACGCAGTACTATACAACTTAAGCCATTGCTGGAAGAAGGTTTGCTACTAACGGGACACGTCCATACGCCGGTGGGCCCTGCTTAGTGTGCATCAGTGGGGCCTTCTTGCTCCTCCGCCTGTATTTATGACTTCCGGGCAAGGGTACCACAGTTTCAATTTATGGACCCCCAGGGGATTGGTCCCCCTTGGAACGCGAATCCCTTTATAGAAGGTACCCTACATATCTTTAAGATACTCCCCTATCCACCACCTGGGGACGCGCTGAGTGGCCTGGATAGGGCCCCTATTAAGAAGGTGACTAAGTAGGTACTAAAAAAAAGTCACGTTCTTGTTTAGAAATTCAAAAAAAAAAGAAAACATTGACTTGAAATCTGCACTTGTTGCAGTTAAAGACCAGTGTTTAAGAACCGAATTGTACGCTAAACGCAAAAATCTCCTTATTCATGGGATACCCAACAAGGAAAATGAAAACATTGAAGAAACTGTTAATGATTTTTTATCAGAAATGTCGATACAAAACTACAGGGATATTAAGTTTACGGCCATCTATAGACCTAGAAGTAAGGCTAAACGTCCCATCAGAAAAAAACTCGCGCCCGGCATCGGACCCTATTCTTGTATCTGTTTTAAATCTTCGACATAAGGATAACATTATGGCTAGTGTTGGTAATCTAAGAAATACGGGGAAAAGTGTCAGTATTGACCTTCCATTCGAATTGGCTAAACGTCGGAAAGATCTTCTGAGTACGGCTTATAATTTAAGAAATTGTAAAGTTCCCTCCGATAAAGTGTTTCACACCAAGATGGTTCAATAGGGGATTAGATTAGACTCCTAGTTCCAACTGGATCAAGGTTGATGACGCATGCTACGACCCGTTTACCATAGTTTTCCCCTCGGCCAATACTGATTTTGATTCTGACGCATGATCATTAGTGAGTGCTCGCTTCCACTCTATATATATAAAAAATGTGCTGTTATTTATTGTTGTTTGTCTTATTGTATTTTTCCCTTTTATTTTTCATTCTTTTCCCTCAGTATTTACACCTTCCTGTGCTATTTTACTTGTCATTTTTTTTTTCAGATGGTGTTCATGCGACTACAGCATGACTCTCGATTACCTGTTTCGGTAAGTAATTATGGTTAATTTTGATTCTCCGTTGGGGATTAACGCCAACATAACATTAGGGAGATTAAATGATAATGAATCTAAGAGAGTTAATTTTAATGAAATTATAAATAATCCGGTTGGTAAAGCCTACAATACGAGTTTTGACGAAAATTTTGAGAATATTATTGATAGCGTGTTTGTGGAGGAGCTGAGATTTTGGGGCTCCGGAGCT